>NW_020948983.1:7351101-7415529 GCF_900497805.2 Vombatus ursinus
ACACACACACACACACACACACACACACACACACACACACACACACACACACACGAATATGGTTTTGAGTTAGTTTATTTAGGAACTGAAGATGGGCCCTGATATGACTTTTTTTGTTGGGAGCTGACCAGAAAGAAATATTCCCTAAGGAATTGTCTAAGAGCACTCTAAGAAACTCTTCCACCTTAAAGAATATTTGATTAATCCTTTGTCATTAAATGACATTAAATGATATCAGCTTAGGGTAATTAAGACCTGCCGTAGTACCTCTGATGGTTCTTCTTCTGTCTGACTGCTCCTTCTCAAATGAGATCAAATGAGATAATATTTGTTTTTTGTGTTTTTTTTTAAAGCACTACTTTATGCCAAGCACCGCTTGTCACAGTGCTTGGCATATAGTAGATGCTCTATAAATGTTTCTTCCCTTCCTTTTCCTTCTTCCCTCTCAATCTCCTTTACTATATCTTCATCCAGGTTTTGCCTGCTAACTGTGGGTGTCTCCCAGGGTTCTGTTCTGTCCCGTGTCCCCTCTTCCCTTCTCCCTTTATACTATTTAGTTTTGTGATTTCATCAGCTCTCATGGATTCAGTTATCATTTCTATGTAGATGTTTCTGAGATCTATTTTTCCAGCCCCCTACCCTCTCACCTGATCTCTAGCGTCCTATACCCAACTGCTTATTAGACATCTTAAACTGGATGTCTTATAGGTGTCTTAAATTCATTATGTCCAAAATTGGAATCATTATCTTTTCTCCAAAACCCTGTGCTCATCTCAACTTCCCTATAACTGTCAAGGGTACCCACCATCTGGGCTTGCAACGTAGGTGTCCTTTCTCATTCTCTTTCACCCCTCCCCCATATATGTTAATTGCCAAGTCTTGTTGACACATTTCTCATACATACCTCCTTCTTTGACAATGCCAGCACACTGCTGAAGGCCCTCAACACCTCAAGACTAGACTATTGCAGTAGCCTGCTGCTTGGTCTCCCTATTGCAAATCTCCCACTCAGGCCACCCTCTACTTAGCTGTTGAATTGATCTTCCTAAAATACAGATCTGATTATGTCATTCCTCCTCCCTCCTCCAGAGTGATTCCCAGTTAACCTCCAGGATCAAATATATAATCCTCTGGCTTTTAAGGCCCTTCATAATGTGACCCTTTCCTATCTTTCCAGTCTCTTAACAGTTTTTTCCACTCTATGATTCAATGACGCTGGCTACCTTGCTATTCTTCAAAGAGAACATTCCATTTCCCAGCTCAGTGCATTTTCATTGGCTGCCCCCATTTTTGGAATTTTTTTCCACCTCCTGGTTTCCTTTCAGTCTGAGCTAAAATCCCACCTTCTACAAAAAGCATTTCCCAGTGCTCATTAACCTTAGTGCCTTTCTTCTGAGAGTGTCTCCAGTTTATTCTGTATGTTTTGTTTGTATATAAGTTATTGCATATTATGTCCCCAGTTATCCTTGGAGATTCTTGGGGGCACTGACTGTCTGTTGCTTTTCTTTGTGTCTCTAGCCCTTAACACACTATCTGGCATATGGCAGACAGTTAATATGGTTCTTGACTTAACAATATGTACTATTTTGTATACTTTTTTTATTTGATCCTCTTAGTAACCCTTCAAGGTTAAGTCCATGTGTGTAATACATGTAAAATTTACATTTTTCAGACCAGGAAAATAGTCCTCCATGAGGTAAAATGACTTGCCTAAAATCACACATGCAGGTCTTCTAACTCTGGTTCTAGCAACATAGATTTAGAACTGGGAGGGGCCTTAGAAACCATCTGGTCCAACCCCATTTTAAAGATGAAGAAATTCAGGCCTAGAGATGCTGTGTATTTTATTCAGGGTCATATAGATGGAAGCACAGAGCTGAGATTTGAATGCTTTAAGTTCTCTGACTCTACACTGAGAGCTTATTTCACTTTCCTGCTGCCTCTAGCACAATCACTTTCTTGTTAGGACATTAAAAGGAGTCAGCTTTTGGCCAAAAATAGTGACTTTCCTTCCCAGTGATTTACTTTACTCAGAAGCCTCTTGCTTCTCAGAATTTTGAATATTTCCAGATCTCCTGCTAATAATCTTCAAACACCTCTCTTTTTACTTAAAGAGTTGAAATTTTTTACTATGTAGTACAATTTTTCATCATGATTGGCTAATGAAAAATGTTTATTCATTGTCACTGAAGTGGTCATTTTGCAAAAATGTGCCTTTATAATGTCTTGGTATTTAGTTGTCCAGGTGCTGTTATGATCCTTTTTTATCTTCCAAATGGGACTGTTACATTGCACACTGGAGACTTCAGAGCAGATCCTTCCATGGAACGCTGTTCTCTTCTTGCTAACCAGAAAGTCCACACGCTTTACTTAGACACCACGTAAGAAGGTTTTATTTGTGTATTGCTCTTTTTCCAGTGACTCCATAATCCAGTGGGGGTACAGCTTACTTTGCTCCTTCGTTGAAGAGTGCTCCATTGATTGTTAAATATCATTTTTTGTGACATTTATTTTTGGAAACTACAGAGTATGTGAAACTATTGAAATTCAGATGCTTATTTGAGTTCCCAATAAAATTAAATTCCCAGGTAGTATAAGTATGAACTTAGTTCATCACTAGTTTGAATGCACTGTGAATGATTTATTGTCTATCATTGTTCAGATTTATTGTCTATCATTGTTCAGATGTTTTCAGTTGTATCTGACAATTTGTGACCCCATTTAGGGTTTTCTTGGCAAAGATACTGGAGTAGTTTGCCATTTCCTGCTCCTCTTCATTTTACAGATGAGAAAACTGAGGCAAACATGGTTAAGTAATTTGCCCAGGGTCACACAACTAGTATCTGAGGCCAGATTTGAACTCAGGAAGATGAGTCTTCCTGACTCCAGGCACCATGGCGCCACCTAGCTACCCTTATAGTCCATAGGCTGTGTTTATATAGTACTATATATCTGGACATATGGAGTATTGTCTAGATTTTCTGATGACTTGATTAGAATCTAGCCTAGTCTAACAAGTATTTATCTTTATATGCTGTGGGTAAGGCACTGTGATAAGTGCTGGGAATAGATAGAGCATTTATTAAACACTTTGTGGCAGGAACTATGCTAAGCACTGAGGGTATAGATATGAGCAAGCAAGATAGTTCTTGCCCTCAAGGAGCTTACATTCTAAAGTTGGAAGATAACACATAAAGGGTGTTGGAAACTGGGAAAGGGAAACATGCAGCATACTGGTGAGGAGATAGCATGAAGTAATATGGTAGGCCTGAGGGCTCCAGCATAATAAGGAATCCAGGGGTGGGATCTAAGGTTACAGAGGGAAGGAGAAGAAGAGGAGGATGGCCTGAGAGCAGAAGTAAATGAATATAGTCCATACCCTAAGGAACTTAGGCTTAGGAGGCCAGGAACCAGGTTCATACTTATACCTTTCTCATTTAGTAGACCCACCAGAACTTGTGTTGCACTGGCATAAATTTTGGTAAGCTCCATGACATAATGAGGCACTGGAGTAATTACATAATTAATTTACTTTTTTATTAAAGTTCTTTGATTCTTGAACTATACCCAAAATACAGTTGAGTGTTTTAGTCCAAATGTAGTATAAAAACAAATAGCATTTTCTTTTATGATGACTGTGGTGTTTTGTTTTTTTTAAAATTGAAACCTATAAACCATGATGAAAACAACTTGCTAGGTAAAAATATTCTTCAGAGAGTCTCTGAATAGTCATTAGCATATTGGCATGAAATTTATGAAGAAAAAGAGTGTTAAAAGTTTAGAATTTGGCCAGAAATTACCTCACACTTATCCCAGTACCTTTTACATGGTGCTTTAGAAATGTCTGGAATTGCACTAAATTACCATAGCTGAGAACAAATGGAATAGCAGTAGATAACTAAGAAAACTGCAGTGATGTTAGAATACAATTGCTTGTATGTAATTTTGTCAATATTCATTTGCTAAAACAGCATACTGCTTGATGATATGGCTATTCTATTAATATATATCTCATTTCTATATTTCAGATATTGCAGCCCAGAATATACTTTTCCTTCTCAGCAGGAAGTTATCCAGTTTGCTATCAACATTGCCTTTGAGACTGTAACTGTATCCCCACGTACTCTTGTTGTCTGTGGTACTTATTCTATTGGAAAAGAGAAAATATTCCTAGGTGTGTGTTAGCATGTATTTACCTCAATATATAATGGTCTGATTCTTTTTGTGTAGTACTTTTCTCTGTTAACTCCCTCCCCCCAAATAGTTGCATTTTTACTTTTTGAGCTGGAGATGAAATTTGTAAGAAAGATATTTGAACTTTAAAACATTTAGCATAAGTGGACATATTTTGAGATGCATGTTTTTGGCATTCTTGATATTTAGAAGTTGCTTTGAGAACACTCATATTCTATTAGCATTTAATCTCCTGAAAGATGATTAATCTAAGGTGAAATGTCTTCACATTTCTTAAGATGATTGTGATTTAACTATTTTCCTTTATACCAGACCAATTAAAACTAAGTATTTTACTTAATGAAGTTATAACTTTTTTTGCTTCCTTAATAATTTTTGGAGTCAGTAGAATCTTTGATAATTAATTGTTGACTATTTGAGTATCTTATGAAATGCATTCTTTTGTCTGTTAGTCCTTCTAAAATGCCCATAGGTAAAATTGTTTTTTAGTTAAGAAAATTACAGTGTGAAATATTTAGGTGACCTTTTCAAGGTCAAGGTCATTTAGTATAACAGGAAACAGATTCAGACTTGATATAAGGAAAAACTTCCTTAGGAATTAAAGCTATTTAAAAGTAAAACAGACCATCTTAGAGGTGGTGGATTTCCCCCCTCCTTGGAGGTCTTCAGGTGAAGTCTGGATAACTACTTGTCATATATATTGAAGAGGGGCTTCTTATTCAGGTATGAATTGAATTAGTGGTCTCTGAGGTTCCTTCTAATGCTCAGATTCTGTATTTTCTGCGTTCCTTAGCATTCTCCACCCCTTTAACAAATAGTCTTTTTTGCCATTCCAACAATTTATTTCATATAATTTACCTAACAAAAATTTAGTTTTTTCCTGAAGTGGTATTATAAAAATTATGTATTACTGAATTTAAAAAAAATTTAGTTCAAGTGAATTATTTTAATCATTTTTTTTTAAATTTCCTTATTTCTCTTCTTTTCTTTTTCTTATAGCAATTGCTGATGTTTTAGGTTCCAAAGTTAGCATGTCCCAGGAAAAGTACAAAACACTACAGTGCTTGGAGCTTCAGGAAGTTAATTCCCTCATTACTACAGACTGGAGCAGTGCATTAGTACACCTTCTTCCTATGATGCAAATTAATTTTAAGGTAATTTTTCAAATATATACCTATTATGTACTAATGTATCTTGAGAGCTTTTCACTTGCCAAATTTTATTCTTAGCTAGTGTTTTGACATGTAAGATCGTAGAGCAAATGAAATTCTTATATATTTTAAAGATAAAATATAATATGACCTTCTAGTTATCCTAGGCCAAAGTAATAGGTCTTCAAAAGCAGGCTTGTTTAAGGAATTTTAGGAAGTGGTTTAATATGCTGGTTATAATAAATACCATATTAATACTTATTATTGTGATATATGCTACTTTATTTATAATACTGTCATTTTACTCTTAAAAGGGAGTAAGTATTTTTGGTGTGTCTTCGGAGGAGGAAAACAATTCCTTTTTGGCCTAGTTACTCAACTCTCCATTATTGTGGTTGGTGACACTTTCATAGCTGATTTTCATTAGTCTACAATACATAAAAATTTCAATGCATATACAAATCTCAATCTTTACCAATAATGTTTAAACCAACTTTGTAAACATATTTTTTTTGAAATCTTGTGCTCACTAATCAAAGTTGCCTATGAAAAGATATAACCCTTCTTCTACTTAATCTAACTGTAGGAATGGACTGTTGGTTTTGAGAACTACAGTGTTTATTTTGTTGGTCAAACTTTGAAATCCTTATTTCTTATAGGTCCCATTCCAATTTGGCTTCTATGATAGGCTAATAATAGTTAATAGAATATTAACTTCAGGCTCCCTTGCCATCTTATTTTTGAAATGTCTGATTGAGAACTTCTTTTAAAAATATTACTGTTATTTTCCAATGTTATCCTCCACACAATAGAACTATTGTTTATAACAAAGAACTTAAGTTAAGCAAAATATACTGACACATTGACCATGTCTGAAAGTGCATGCCTTCTGCATTTGTACTTCATTGCCTCTCTACTAAGAAAAAGGTGGTACGTGTCATAATTAAATCTCTGGGATCAAGGTTGGTCACTGTATTGACCTGAGATCTGATATTTTTTAAAGTATTGCTTTACTTTAAGTTATTGTGGTTATTGTATAGATTGCTGTCTTGGTTTTCTTTGCTTTATTCAGTCAGTTCATAAAAATCTTCACAAGTATCTCTGGATAGTTCATATTCATCCTTTTTTTAATTTTTATTTTAAGTAATATTCATCGTTTTTTAAGGCACAATATTTCATTACATTAATTTACCATAGTTTATTTAGGCATTCCTCAGTCTATGGGAATTTATTTTTGTTTCCAGCATTTTCCTTCCACAAAAGTTACTTCTTTAAATATTTTTCTTATGTATGTGACTTTCCCCCTTTATCTTTGGAGATTTATGTCTAGGTATAGCTGGGGCTAAAGGTCTAAGCATTTTTAGGCACTTTTGTAGCATAGATCTAAATTGTTAACCAAAATGGTTGGATCAATTCACATCTCCACTAACCAAGTATTAATGTGTTTTTTTTCCCCCATAGTTCCTTCAACATTAACTATTTCCATCTTTTATCATCTTTACTGATTTGATATTTGAATGCTCAATTTATTTTTTCTTGTTTTTATCTGTTAATATGTTCAGTAAGAAAAAATTCCCATTAGAGATTGCTTTAGTTTTATTTCACAAGTTTTGGTATGTTATCTGATTGTTATCATTTTGTTTAATTTAGTGTAATTATTTACAGTATCTGATTTATTCTTTGACCTGTGCAATATTATTAGTATATTATTTAGTCTCCATTTAAGTTTGAAACTTTTCTTCATATTTCATATATTGACCAGTTTTTATTGAGTGTTGTCTGTAGAATATATTTTTATATCTTCTGCATTTGTCTATGGCCTTCTGCATTTGTCTATGCATTCTCTATGGCATAGCACGTGGTCAGTTTTTGTAAAGGTGCCATGCATTGCTGAAAAATAGTCACATTCTTTATGAGTTCTATTAAGCCATCACAAAAGGTCTAAGATGTCTAATTTTTCTAACGTTCTCTTCAGTTCTTTAACTTTTTTTCTTATGTATATTTGTTAGATATATCTAAGTCTGAAAGAATCATATTGAAATTGCCAATAAAGCAACCTTTTATTGCTTTATTGCCTACATTTTCCTGTTTGGTTAGCTTTTTCTTGAGTATTTAATTACTTATCCTGTTCAGTGCATGTAAACATATGTATGTGAGTATATCTTTTTTAATCATGTCTATTTTTAGTTTTGCCCTGTCTGAGAAGCAGCATGGTATATGAGATAGAGATCCAACTTCAAAGCCAGGAGGAAGTGGGTCCAGATCCTGCCTATGACACATAGACAGTCCCTTAATTTCTCAATAGTTTAAGCCTGAAGTTCTTAGCCTAGGGTCTACAGACCAGTAGGTCCATGAACATGGCTGGGGGAAAATTACATCTTTATTTTAATATAATTGGTTTCCTTTGTAATTTTATATATTTAATAGTATTATTCTGAGAAGTGGTCCAGAGTCTTCATCAGATTGCCAGAGGCATCCATGACACAAAAAAAGGTTAAGAGCCCCTGTTCTAGGCAACTCTCTCTTTTTTAAAAAATTTTATTTATTGATTTATTTAGTTTTAGTATTCAACATTCACTTCCACAAGATTTTGAGTTCCAAATTTTCTCCCCATCTCGTTCCTCCCCCACTCCAAGATGGTGTGCGTTCTGAATACCCCTTCCCCTAATCAGCCCTCCCTTCTACCCCTCCATCCCCTTACTTTCTATTTTCCTATAGGGTAGGATAGATTTCTCTACCCCATTGCCTGTATATCTTATTTCCTAGTTGCATGTGAAAACAATTTTTAACATTTGTTTTTAAAATTTTGGGTTCCAAATTTTCTCCCTTCCTCCCTTCCCACCCGCCCTCATTGAGAAGGCAAACAAGTCTATACAGGTTATGCATGTGTAGTCATGCAAAACACTTCCATAGTAGTCATGTTGTGAAAAACTAACTGTGTTTCCCTTCATCCTATCCCGCCCCCTATTTATTCTATTCTCTCTTTTGACCCTGTCCCTCCTCAGAAATGTTTGCTTCTGATTATCCACTTCCCCAATCTACCCTCCCCTCTTTGGTTGCCCCCCCACTCTCTTGTCCCCTTCCCCCCATTTTCCTGTAGTGTAAGATAGATTTCCATACCCAATTGAGTGTGTATGGTATTCCCTCCTTAAGCCAAATCCAATGAGAATATGACTCACTCATTCCCTCTCATCTTCCCCCACTTCCCCTCCACTATAAAAGCCTTTTCTTGTCTGTTTTTTTGTGAGATAATTTAACCCATTCAACCTCTCCCTTTCTCCTTCTCCCAGTATAATCCTCTCTCACCCTTAATTTTATCCTCCAGATATCACCCCTTCATCTTCAACTCACCTGTGCCCTCTATCTATCTATACAAATAATTTTTTTTTCCTCCAACTACCCTAATACTGACAAAGGTCTCATGAGTTACAAATATCATCTTTCCATGTAGGAATGTAAATAGTTTAACATTAATAAGTCCTTTATGATTTCTCTTTCTTGTTTACCTCTTCATGCTTCTCTTGAGTTTTGTATTTGAAAGTCACATTTTCTATTCAGCTCTGATCTTTTCATCAAGAATACTTGAAAGTCTTTTGTTTCACTGAATGTCCATTTTTTCTTCTGAAGGATTATACTCAGTTTTGCTGGGTAGGTGATTCTTGGCTGTTGTCCTATCTCCTTTGACTTCCAGAATATTATATTCCAAGCCCTCCAGTCCCTTCATATAGAAGCTGCTAAATCTTGTGTTATCCTGATTGTGTTTCTACAATACTTGCATTGTTTCTTTCTGGCTGCTTGCAATATTTTCTCCTTGACCTGGGAACTCTGGAATTTGCCTACAATATTCCTAGGTGTTTTCCTTTGGGGATCTTTTTCAAGAGGTGATTGGTGGATTCTTTCAATTTCTATTTTGCCTTCTGGTTCTAGAATATCAGGGCAGTTTTCCTCGATAATTTCTTGAAAGATGATGTCTAGGCTCTTTTTTTGATCATGGCTTTCAGATAGTCCAATAATTTTAAAATTATCTCTCCTGGATGTATTTTCCAAGTCAGTTGTTTTTCCAATGAGATATTTCACAGTATTTTCTATTTTTTCATTCTTTTGGTTCTGTTTTACAGTGTCTTGATTTCTTATAAAGTCACTAGCTTCTGATTGCTCAGTTCTTATTTTTAAGGAAGTATTTTCTTCAGTGAGCTTTTGGACTTCCTTTTCCATTTGGCCAATTTTGCTTTTGAAGGCATTCTTCTTCTCATTGGCTTTTTGGAACTCTTTTACCATTTGGGTTAGGCTATTTTTTAAGGTGTTATTTTCTTCAGTATTTTTTTGGGTTTCTTTTAGCAAGATGTTGACTTGTTTTTCATGATTTTCTTGCATCACTCTCATTTATCTTCCTAGTTTTTCCTCTACTTCTTTTACTTGGTTCTCAAAATCCGTTTTGAGCTCTTCCATGGCCTGGGACCACTTCATATTTTTCTTGGAGACTTTGTCTGTAGGAGGTTTGACTTTGTTGTCTTCTTCTGGTTGTATGTTTTGATCTTCTTTGTCACCAAAGAAAGATTCTATGGTCTGACTTTTTTTTTTTTGCGAGGTTTGCTCATATTTCCAGCCAATTACTTGAGTTTTAAACTCTTTGTTAAGGTAGGGGTCTGCTTCCAGTGTGGAGAATGTACTGTCCCAAGCTTTGGGGGTTTTGTGCAGCTGTTTTTAGAGATACTTCTAGGGACCTGTAAATTTTCAGTTCTTCCAAGGTGGTATGATCAAGGGTGAGGTGTTTACTCCTTTCCTGACCTGTACTCTTGTCTATGAGTGACTACAAACACTCTTTTCTCTAGGCAACTCTCTAAAAGAATAAGTTGCAATGATGGTATTATTTCTTTCCCAACCCAGGAGTTCTCTATACCAAAGAAGTCACCAGTCCAAACTCTGTGCTTTGTCTGGAAATATAGTTGTATTCCTTGATTTGGGGGATTCAGCTAAGGCATAATATGTTCTACTCCAGCTCCTTTAATTTCAGATGAATCTTTATATTTTAAGTTTATTTCCTGTAAATAAATAGTTGGATTTTGCTTTCTGATTCATTCTGTCCCTCTTCTTGGGTTTAAGGGTGAGTTCATCCTGTCCCCATTCACAGTTAAGATTATCAAGTTTATTTTTTCCTTGGTCAAATCCTATTATAATTTTTTTCTCTGTGCCCACAACCCCCTTTTTCATATAAAAAAGGAATAGGGGTTTGTGAGAAACAGAATTAAATCACTGCTAATTTATATTACTTGGAACAATTCAATCCCTGGCCTCTTTTTTCTCCATCTTCTCACAGTCTAAATTAATTGGTCTGGCCTTTTTTTCTCTCCTTTTTTTTTCTTTTGTAATCAGTAACTGTAATTTGTTGTTATTCTCTTTTTTTCTTCTTAAATCCATGTCATACTTCTCCCTATCTCAACTAAAACCCTGGCTTACTTTTATATTTCTACCACTATCCTCTTTTTTTTCCCCCTCTCCAACTTTCCATTGCCTGAATCAGATAAGAGCATAATCATGAGATTCCAACTCCTCCTACCTGTATCTTTGGTTAATATCTTCTGTGGTATACTAATGAGAAATAATTTGTTTCCTTCTCCTTGTTCTTCATTTCTTAGTGCAGAGGTGTTAACCAGAAAACTTCCAAGTGTGGGAGAACCAGATTAAAATGTAATTGGGAAGTGTTTAACAGCAACAAAAAAATACAACACAGTTAATGTTAATTTGTGATTTTCTAAGTTAATGGGTAGCTCACAAGGATCTGTTTCTGTTTGAGTTTAATATCACTGCCTTAGAGTATATCTTTTTTTTTCTTTAATTTTTTTTCTAAATACCCAGATCCTGCATTCATCTTTCTTCTTTCATTCATCCTTAGAGGTTTAGGGATTTTTAAAGCAGTATAGGCTTTGGGGGCAGCTAGGTGGCACAGTGGATAGAGCACCAGCCCTAGATTCAGGAGGACCTGAGTTCAAATCCAGCCCCAAACACATAACACTTACTAACTGTGTGAACCTGGGCAAGTCCCTTAACCCCATTACGTAGCCCAAGGGACAAAAAAAAAGTATAGGCTTCTATAGTTATAGAAGAACTACTATAGAACTTCCAGTAGACTTGATTCTTATGTTAACACTTTGGATTTATTCAACCTTATTTTTCTTACTCTTTGTTTTTCTGCTTTATTTATCTTTGGAAGACTCTTCTCTGCCCTGCTTTTTTCAGTGGGAATGCTTAGAAGTGGAAGTCATTCATTTTCATTTTTTTTATTTTTCCTGTAGGGTTATGCTCTGCTTTATGAGATGAGTTTTTCCTTTATCTCTTACTACATTATCTAATCCTTTATTTCCTTTCTACTGTTAAATATGTAGTCCCATGTGATTCTCATGAGGGTTATCTTGTAAGTAATATGTTTCTTCCTGGCCTTGATCATTCAGCATCTATTAAGCACTTACTATGAACCAGGAACTATGCTAAGCATTGAGTCTACAAAAAAAGGCAAAAACAGTCCCAGTTCACATTCTAATTGTGGAGACAACATGTAATCAACAAGATAGATACTTCTGAGATTATCTCCAGTTTATTCTGTAAGGCATCAAGAAAGTTTTCTTGCAGAAGGTGGGATTTTACCTCAGACTTGAAGAAGTCAAGAAGAGGTATAGAGAAAAGGAGAGAATTCCAGGTATGAGGGGCAGCCAGTGAAATGCACTGAGCTGGGAAATGGAGTGTCTTGTGTGAGGAACAGCAAGGGGGCCAGTGTCTTTGGATCATAGAGCACGTGGAGTAGAGAAAATTCTAAGATGTTTGCAAAGATATGAAGGGGCTACATTATGAAGGGTATTAAAAGCCAGAAGATTGCATGTGTGAACCTGGAGGTAACTGGGAGCCCCTGGAGTTTATGAACACTGAGACTTAACTTCTCTTATACTTTATTACAGTGAATACAGTTTAATTAAGCACCCACTCTGTGCCAGGCACCTTACTAAGTGCTGGAGATACAAGAAGAGGCAAAAGACAGTCCTTTGCTCCCAAGGAGCTCACAATCTAATAGGGGAGACAAGTAAACCAGTATGTACAAATAAGCTATTGGCAGGACAAACAGAAAATTGACAGAGGGAAGGCACCTGAATTAAGAGGGAAGGTTGGGAAAAGCTTCTTGTAAAAGATGGGATTTTAGCTGAATCTTAAAGGAAGCCAGGGAGATCAGAAGTTGGAGCAGAAGAAGTAGAGCATTCCAAGCTCCAAACAGCCAAAGAAAATTGATGAGTGTCTTCAAAGAGGATCAGCAAAGAGGACAGTGTCACTGGATTGAAGAGTGTGTGTGGATTAGTAAGGTATAAGAAGACTGGAAGGGGAGTGGGGGTGGGCTTTGAGAGACTTTGAATATCAAACAGAGAATTGTATTTCAGCCTGGAGGTGTTAGGGAGCCATTTGAGTTAATTAATTTTGGGAGAAGAAGAGACGGTTGGTTGGACCTGTACTTGAGGAAAATCACTTTGGCAGCTGAATGAAGGATGAAGGAGTGGAGAGATATTTGATGTAAGCAGCCCAACCAGAAGGCTATTGTGATACTCTAAACATGAGGTAATAAGGGCCTGCACTACAGTAGTGGCAGCATCAGATGAGAGAAGAAGGGTATGTTTAAGATATTATCAAGGTAAAATTGACAGGCCTTGGCAACAGATTGAATATGGGGGTCGGGGTGGGGGGATAAGAGATAGTGGGGAATTGAGGATGACACCTAGGTTTTGAGACTAGGAGAGTAGGAGGATGGTGATACCCTTGACAATAATAAGGAAGTTTGCCAGGGGGAAAGACAATGAGTTTTGGACATATTGGATTTAAGATGTTTACTTGACATTCATTTAAAGATTTCTGAAAAGCAGTTAGAGATGTGAGATTGGAGGTCAGCAGAGAGAATACAGCAGGATAGGTAGATTTGAGAATTACCATAGAGATGGTAATTAAATCCATAGGAGCTGATAAAATCACCAAATGAAGTAGTATAATGGGAAGAGAGTAGAAGACCCAGGACAGAACTCTGAGGAACACCTGCTGTTAGAGGATGTGACCTGGGCGAGTGTCCAGCAAAAATGACTGACAGGGAATGAAAAACCAGATGAGAGTTGTGTCTTAAAAACATAGAAGAGAATATCAAGGGGAAAGAAGGTGATCAACAGTGTTAGAGGCTACAGTGAGGTCAAGAAGGGTGAGGATTGAGAAAAGGCCAAATTGGATTTGGCAATTAAGAGATCATTGATAACCTTTGAGAGAGTAGTTTCAATGACCTCTGATGAGGTCAGAAACTGGATTATAGGGCATTGAGAAGAAAGAGAAGAGAGGAAGTAAAGATTCCTATCATAGATTGTCTTCCCAAGCAGTTTAGTCACAAAAGACAGAAGATGATAGGGATAGAAAGATCAAGAGAGGGTTTCTTTAAGGTTGGGGGAAATGTGATTGAAAGCAGTAGGGAAGGAGCCAGTAGACAGGGAGAGGTTGAGGAGAAGTAAGCAAGTGGGGATGAAGGGGGTAATCTGTTGGAGGAGATGGACTAGAAAAGGATTGCTTGTGTAGGTAGAAGGTTTTGCCTTGTTTAAGGAGTAGGGTGACTTCTTCATGTGAGACCAGTGAAAGAAGACGTAGTAACCAAAGACATCTGAATGATATGAAATGAGGGACCTCATGGCAAATGACTTCAATATTTTCTGTAAAATATGATTTATAAGATTATGAGTTCTACATTTCCCCCCTCTCTCCTCCCTCCGTATCCTGCCCAAGACGACATGTAATCTAATATAGGCTATACATGTACAATCATATTAAACATATTTCCACATTAGTCATGTTGTAAAGAAGAATCAGAACCAAAGGAAAAAACTACAAGAAAGAAAAAAAAAAGAGATAGAAAATAGTGTGCTTCGATCTGCATTCAGTCCCCTTAGTTCTTTCTCTGGATGTGGATAGTATTTTCCATCTTTAGTCTTTTGGAATTATCTTAGATCATTGCATTGCTGAGAAGAGCTAAGTCTATCAAAGTTGGTCATCACACAATGTTGCTGTTACTGTGTACAATGTTCTCCTGGTTCTGTTTACTTCACTTAGCATCAGTTCATGTAAGTCTTTCCAGCTGAGAGAGTGGGTGTAGGGGGAGCTATGGGAGGTTTGGGGAGGGATGAAAAGGTTTAGAAGAGCTGCTTTGCAGAGTGGGATAATGAGTTCATAAGGGAGGTATAGAAGGATTGCATAGCAGCAGTAAAGGCCAAGTTTTTTGTTCAACATAAATTTGTAGTAGCATTCAGTCAAAAGGGTGCAATTTTTTTCCACCATTGTTTAGTAGCGCGTGTGTAAAAGCCAAGGTGGCACCTTGTGGGAGTAATCCAAGATTGAGTCTTGGCAGAGCATAGTTAGCGTTATGATAAAGGGGTTAGAGATTCAAGAGAACAGGACAGCATAGAGTTGAACTGATTCATCAAGGAATCAAGATGGGAAAAAGAGGAGTAGATGACTGGTGCAGGGATGATGGCCAGGGAGAGAACTGAAGGGTCAAGTGGTAGAAGGTCATAGTTTTAAAAAAGGGTAGGGTTTGGTAAGGGAAGGTAGAGGGAGGGGTGGAAAGCCAAAAAATTATGGTCAGATAAGGGGATTTCAGGATTTTTGAACATGGAGGTGGTACATTTGTGAGCGATGGCAAGATCAAAGGTGTGACTATATTTGTGTGCGGCTGAGGTAGGGTAGAGTAGTTCATAGGAAATAAATAGTTTGAGGAACTGAATTGTTAAGGTGTTTGAGGGAGACAGGATGTATGTTGACTTCCCTTTGTATGAGGGCAGATGTTGAGAAGAAGAAAAGTTATGAGCCTGGGATTGAACTTATTGAGGAAGGAAAGACAGCAGCTACCAGGATTTAGATTGGTTGATAGATGTGGATTGCATGAACTTCAAAGAAAGAGAAGTTCCTGATTGATGGAGGTAGGGGGAGAACCTCAAAGTGTCGAGGAGCAAGGTGTATTCCAACTACCTGGTATTGACCAGTGGACTGAGGAGAATGGATGAAGGTTCAACTTGAGAACCTGTTACTAACAGAAATCCAGGTTTCAATAGAGCTAGGAGATGGAAGGAATGGGAGGGGAAAAGATTTAGGATAAAGGGAAGTTTGTTGCCTGTGGAACAGGAATTCCAGAGGGCAGGTTGGAAAGACAGGATGATATTTGATTGGAACTTTGAGGTGGAAAGGATAAGAGGGACGGGAATAAGAAATTGGGTGTTGGAGGATGAAGTGATACCCTCTACATTAATAGGGAAATTAAGAAGAGGGAAGAGTTTGGGGGGGGCGGCATATGAGTTCCATTTTTGACATGGTGAGTTTAGGATGGCTTTAAGACATTCAATTTGAGATATCCAGTAGGTAGATGGAAATATGGGGCTAGAGGTCAGGAGAGAGGTTAAGGCTGGATAAATTGATCTGGTAGTCATTGTCATAGAGATGACGATTGAATCCATGGAAATCAATGAGATCACCAAGCAAAATATTATAAAAAGAAAAGAGAAGAGGATCCAGGACAGAGCCTTTGCAGTATTTTTTCATTGTGGAAGCTTTGTCATTTGGTGACCACACTTTTGGGTTTCTTTATTTTCATTTTGCTCTCTGGTTTAAATAATTATGGCCAGTTTTCTTTGAAAATTTCTTGAATTTTGATTTCCAGATTTTTTGTTTCATCATGCTTTTCTGGGAGCTCAATAATTTTTTAATTATCTCTCTATACCATTTTCCAGACCATTTGTTTTTGAGAGTAATAATAATAGCTATTATTTATATAGTACCTACTATGTGCCGGGCACTGTGCTAAATGCTTTACAAAAATTATCTCATTTGATCCTTGTAACAACCCTGAGAGATAGGTGCTTTTATTACCTACATTTTATAGTTAAGGAAACTGAGGCAAACAGGTTAAGTGACTTGCCCATGGTCACATAGCTAATAAGTATCTGAGGCCAAATTTGAACTCAGGTCTTCAAGATTCCAGTCCAACACTTATATACTAAATCGTCTAAATGACTCATAGACATAGATCTTGAATTGGAAGGACCTTAGAGACCATTTAGTCCTTACTCTTTAGAATCCACCCCATCCTTAAATATTGATGCAGTATAAAGAGTGCTGGATTTGTAATCAAAGGATCTGAGTTCAAATTCTGGCTCTCCTACTTTGATACCTTTGTGCCCTTAAGCAAGTCACTAGGTCGTAATTTCCTCATCTGCAAAATGAGAAGGGTTGGACTATACGACCTCTAAACTCCTAGCTCTAAAACTCTGATTCTGTCATATTCTTCCAATTTTGTCTTTTTTATTTTGTTCCTTTCCTTATCGTATTATTGAATTTCTTGAGTTTCTTCCATTTTTAAAAATGGTACACTATTTTGCTGATTTTCCAGTGCTTTACCTAAGCTGTTTATTTTCCTTTTGAGTTTTTTATTTTTTTAAGAGCTCAAGAATTTTAAGATGCAGTGATCCAGTTCATTCATATCATCTGTGATCCAGACTGTACTATATTCTATTTAAGATCTATATCAAGTTTGAACTTGTTCTTTAAAAAAAAACAACCCAAAAACTCTGGACCTTTATTTTCAGTAGCGTGGAGATCTTCCATTGAGGAAATTCTCTACCAGTGCAGGTCTGCAACTGTATGGCAACCCATATATATTAGAGTGTCCCTTTGGGAGCACTGAGAGATTAAAGTACTTGTCCAGAATCTCATACCAAGATATCAGATGTTATTTTTTATCCCTTTAAAAAATCAAAAATAATGTTAGGTAAAACAACTGAACCTAAACACTAACTAATAGAATAGATTAAATGATAGGGCATATATAATTCCTATAAAGCAAGCTTTAAAAAAAAAAGAAAGAAACAATGTGTCACATCTTGTTAACCTTAGTTATTATCAATTCCAACTGAATCTAATTCTGATCTCCCTGGACCTTGGTTATAATGTCCCTTTCTGATTTACCATTAGCCTCTCTTAGAGTCATATCTTCAGGGTTGTTAAATAAGTTGATATCCAAAATATCCCTCTTGGTGATTTTCCTCAATTATCAGGTAAAACATTGGCATAGGAAAATAAGAGAGTATCTTTTCTCTAGTTCTCTATCCTTAGTGGTCCTGCTCTTTTTTTCTATAGGATAGTACAAAGAAGAAAAAGATATAGTAATGTAATATTGTGATGCCAGAGAAAGCATGAAAACCCTGTTATTTGTTTTTCAAAACAAAAACAATTTTTCACTCTACTTTTAAAGAAGAAATAGCTCCAGTATTTTGGTAGTTATTAGCTATCTATAACTGAAGTTTATGTACAGTCACTCCCCTTAACAAACCCCTAATAACATGTAACTTTTATATACTGCCTTCTGGTAGTCTTTTTTATAGAACTTATAATCATGAATGTAAACTTTTGCTAAAATAAAACTGAACAATAAACTTGAAGAATTTTTTTCCTGTATAGAGATTTCATTTCAATAAATGCTTACAGCAGGTTATGTTTTCCTGTCATCAGTGATAATCAGAATGAGATAGTTACATTTGAATTTGACAAAGTCAGGAAGAAACTATAACAGATAAAATTAGTCCAAATCATTACTTTGTCATTTGTTTTTTAGTATTTTCTCTCCAGTAGTTTCCTTTCCTGTACTCCTTCCATCAAGATAATTAGATATGGGTGACATTTTCAGCCATTTGACATTGAGGATGTTTGGCTTGGAAGATGTAAGAGTTAGAGGTGAAATGAGAGTGTCTTCCAATATTTGAAGGGCTTTTGTGTGGAGGATAGATCTGAGCGGTTCTGCTTGGCCTAAAGGGTAAAATTATAAACACTGAGTTGGAAGCTTTAAAAAAGGCAAATTTAGGCTTGATTACTTAATAGATGGATCTACCCAAAGGGGAGTGGGCTGCTCTAGGAAATAATGGGTTCCTTGTCACCTAAGTTCTTCAAGAAAAAACTGCATGGCCACTTGTCAGGCATGTTGTAGGGTGAAGGGGAGAATCTCTTGTTCAGGTATGGATTGGATTTAGTGACCTCTTAGATCGCTTCCAGTTTAGTCATTTTATGGTATCTCTACAAAACAAGAACAGAAAAGGTATACCCTGTGAGGTTATGACTTAGTTGATGATTAATGCCACGTTTTACCCAATTTGTTCCATTGCATGAAAAATGGTGGCATTTTAAAAAGACAGACGTGTATTCAGAGGATAAGCATATCTTTTAAACAGTGCAAATAACATCTATGCATGTTCTCTACCTACATGTTATCAAACCTCTTGAAATTCAAATATATATTCTGTAGTTTACCATTACCTCTTGACTACAAACCTAGTGCGAAATGAATGTAGTAAAACATTAACTTGTATTTTTACACAATTCTTTGGAAACTGAGAAAATATTCCTACTGCATGTGCCAAAACCTTCTCTATCAGAGACTTTAGTGGGAAAAAACAGCAACCTAAGAGAATATCAACAACTACTGACCTATATGTCAACTTCCCCAACTATTTAAAATGTTATGAGAATAATTGGTATATGCATCAAGGGTTTAATGAGGGATTATAAGTAAAGAACAGGTAGGTACAATAGACCGTATCTTATTTGTTGTCAAGTCAATTTTCAGTTGTGTCCAACTCTACCTGACCCCATTTGGAGTTTTCTTGGCAAAGATACTGGAGTGGTTTGCCATTTCCTTTTCCCACTATTTTCCATATGAGGAAACTGAGGCAAACAGGGTTAAGTGACTAGGCCAGGGTCACACAGCTAGTAAGTATCTGAAGCTATATTTGAATTCAGGAAGATGAATCTTCCTGACTCCAGGCCTGGCAAACTATCCACTGCACCACTTAGCTGCGCTGGACCATCTTTACCATTACATGATAAGTTGAAAAATGAGGGAATACAAGATTGTACTGTGCTTATTGTTTGTTGACTATTTTTAAAAAGCATTTGATTTGTTAGAACAAAACACTAGCCTAAAAATTCTTTTTCACCAAAGTGTCTTGCATACATACATCAAAAGTATGTAGGATTCCTTGAAAGATTTAACAATGAAGATAACCTTTATCTATCATGTGATCATTAATATAAGGCATAAAACAGAGATACATGCTAAATAGCAGTATTCTTGCCCTTGTTGGAGAGGAGACCCTAATCATTTTCCACGTATAAACTGGCTTCTTATAGATGATGAGGTCTTCCAAATATTTTTAGACATTCTGTTTTTTACCTCAAGCCCTAGAACATCACTAAGCTTCCTGGATGAGTCCTGTAATCATTCACAAGTTTCAACTAACCATCCATCTAGCAAAAAACAAACAAGTGGATGAAGAATGCCTGTCATCCAGAATAGGTCATGTAGTTAGACAACCTTTAGAGCTTGCCCATCAGTGTGTGTGTGTGTGTGTGTGTGTGTGTGTGTGTGTGAGAGAGAGAGAGAGAGAGAGGGAGAGAGATGGACAGACACTGTGACCAGGTGACCTGAGGTAAACCCAGAATTAAGCAAATTAAGCAAGAGAAAGAGAGCAGGCTAGGTTGTGTTTGGGAAATTGTAAAACTTCTCCACAACCCCAAACTTTTCCCTGAAACAAAGGCCTGTCTTTTTAATACTAGTATTCTACTGGTGGTGTTGAATTACCATAATTTATGAAATATTTCAGACTTTGAACATTTAAAAATGTGAATTACCCAGGGGGTAATAAAGAGATGCATGGCCGGTGAGTGAGTATTTCTGGTTAAATTTTTAGCAGTAATGGGTTGGCTAAGTGGCTCAGGTGATATTTGGCCTTTGTGAAGTGGTCTATGGACCCTGGAATTTGACTGCTGTTTTATAGTAGGAAATGCTATAAAACAAATGCTGAAATAAATGCTGAGAATGCATATATATGCATAAAAAGATATATAGGGGTGTGTGTGTATATGTGTATGTGTATGCTGACATTTCATATACCCATCAAGCTAAGATACCGCTCACTCAGGATCACAGAATTTTAGAATCAAAAGGGACTTCAGTGGCTGTCTGGTCCAACCCATAACTGGAAAAGAACCCTCCTACCACACATCTGACAAGTAGTCTTTTAGCCTTTGCTTGAAGACCTCCAGGGAGTGAAAGCCTGCAGGCAGCAACCAAAGTGACCATACCATCTCCTTCCACTCTCTCCCCTGACCCTCATCTATACAATAAAACCTTTAGCTAGTTGCTCCCTATTACTTCCAAAATCAAATGTAAAGTTCCCTGGCGTTTCCTTCACAACCTGGCCTCTTCCTATCTTTCCAATCTTATTAGACTTTACTGCCTTCTACACACTCTTTGTTCCAGGTATACTGGCCTTCTTATTGCTTCCTCCCTCTGTCTTCCATCCTTCTCCTTTTCTTGCTGGCCCTCCTCCATTTTCTCCCTCACCTTTGCCTCTTGGAATCCTTGGCCTCCTTTAAGACTTAGGTTAAATATCATTTCATATGCAGGAGACCTTTCTTTTTTGGCTTGTTCATTTTTATTTTCTGAAACTGAGTTAAGATCTCTTATTTTATTTTATATTAATTTGAGTATTTTTGAGAGAATATTGAGAGAATATTTTCAATCTCTTTTAAATATACAATTTTACTATTACTATGTATAAGAGATTTGATAATCCTTTTATCTTCTCTGTTGTAATTTCTCCTTATTTTTTTTTCGTTATGGTACTTTTGTTGTCTTTAGGTTTCTTTCCCTGACGTGCACTAGGTCCCTTCTCCCTTCAGTCCCATCCAGATCCCATCAGGCTCTCCCTTTCCCAAAACTGTTCTACTCTAAAGATACTTGGGCCTTGCTGTCAGCCCTGCTGATGCTCCCTAAAAACTACTAGGCTTCCCTGCAGTGGTACTCTTCTATATATGTTGTCACTTCCAATTAGAATATGAACTCTTTGAAAGCAGGGGCAATCATTCTTTCTCTTTTTATTCGCAGCACAGTGCATGGCACAAAGTAAACACCTTGGTCCTCATTTTCTTTATCTGGTTCCTAGGTGTTGAACTAGATTAATAATAAAGACCTTTCTAACTCTAAATTTATTCTCTAAATGTATTTTAGGCCCCTTCCATATTTTCAAGTCTATTCTAAGACAGTGTTTAGATTCAGCTAAATAAACAGAAAAGAATATTTTAATACATTTTTAGGAGTGTTACTTAGTTGTTGCTACCTGACATTTAACATGTAAAAGTAGACATTTCCTATGGATGTTGATGCAGTTCACCTTTTTTATCTTTATATTTTCATACAATTCATCAACCTTTATCACTGGATCATTATATTGTTTTTATTTGACAGGGTTTGCAGAACCATTTGAACAAGTGTGATGGGAAATATGATCGCATTTTGGCTTTCCGACCTACGGGGTGGACACATTCTGAGAAGTTTGGCTGTTTAGCAGATATTGTTCCCCAAACCAAAGGAAATATTTCGATATATGGTATAAGTATTTAAACTCTTCCATTTTTCATATCCATGATGACTTTACAATTTACCAGAGGTTGAAAACAAGATCTAGGAAAAAATAATTCATTAATCGCTAATTCTAGAATATTGCAGAATACACTAAGAAACCACTAGTGTTCCAAGGTTTTTTCTATCCTTTGAATATATTATATGAAATATATCTTTGATATTTAAAAAGATACCTGGTAAATTTTATAAAATTACTTGATGATGTGAAGGAATCTGTCTATCATAGAATTAAATAATAGAAATAATGCTTCAATCCTGGTTTTTGTCACTGGTGATACATTTAAGGGAACTGTGAAAACTCTTAAAAGTAAATAGTAGGCGATCATGCAGCCAGGAAGCTTTGGCTCTTTTTTTTTTTTTTTTTTTTTGAGATTAAAAACAGGAAGGTGTCAGGTTTGGTATGTTGTTGTGGAAATTGATTTTAAATATCAGACCTTTGTCATCTGGGTTATTTTTAGTCTTAATTTCTCAGGTTTTCTTCCCAAAAGTCATTCTTCAGTAAAAGGCAAGCTTAAGCATATGTTTCTTTTGTATGTCAGTGGGCCCATTTGAGAGGGCCCCTGTTAGCCTCTAAGAACTCCATTTCTAATTTTAGACCTATATCCTCTAGTGTGACTCCTCCACATAATCATTGACCTGCTAGTGATGGTAAAGAGAAGCTTTCTACTCCTCTCTCTTTTTCTTTATCTTCTTTTGATTTATCAGAAATCAAGAGTTTCAGGATCTTCATCCTGCGTCATCCATAGTTCCTCCCAAATACTTAGAATCTATAGACTAGAGATAGAGCTCTGAAGAAAGAGTTATCAATGAGAAAATATTAAAATGAGGAAGAAGGGCCTAATTAAGAGAATCTAAATAAGAGTGGATCTAGCAAAGGAATAGTTTAGTACTAGTTTGCTAGTGAACAAGTCTTCTTTATTTGTGATAGGAAGTATAAATCATTATATGTCTGGCAAAAGATTTTGAAATTTTAAAGTTTCTTGCATGTAAAATTTATTTGTGGTAAATGTGATTTTAGTACAGCAATGACTATTTTCCTTTTTGTATTGCAGGAATTCCTTACAGTGAACATAGCAGTTACCTAGAAATGAAGCGCTTTGTCCAGTGGCTAAAGCCACAAAAAATCATATCTACAGTAAATGTTGGTTCCTGGAAATCCAGGAATACGATGCAGAAATATTTTAGTGAATGGAAGCATGAAGCTGGCTATTGATTAAAAGACTGAAAAATGACATTAAGCTGTCTAACCCCAGATGTGGATTTTTTTTTCTCCTAAGTATATAAATTCCCTAGTCCACTTACCATGAATATAGGTGCACTTTATTTAAAAACCACATAAATATCAGTAATTTTTCTATCAGCCTTATTTTCTCACAATTTACGTCTGTGATGCTGACTAGCTGCCACCCTGAGGCTTCGGTGAGAAAGTGACAGTGTTTTTCTGCTCTGTGTAAAACTTCCTTAAAATCTATTTTCTGTGGCCTGTAAGAAGACAGCAAGAGCAGACTATTAATCATTTTCAAGGACTTTCTCTCCTTTTTTGTAACTCTTCCTTAGGATCCTGTCTGGCCTGTGTAGATGAATATGTAGTTATCTTCATTTCCAGATGATTTCCTGGGAGGACACTAGGCCATATATGACAAAAAAGGAGCCACAAACAACATGCACACGAAGCTGAAAGTATTACTAATTACTTATTACATGTAGTAACGCATCTTCTAATAAAATCATTCCATTTTTTACAAAATGGAATTTTTATAGTATATATATTTTTAAAATAAAAAATAAAATGAACTCAGGTGTTTTTTTTTTTTTGCTTGTGATTAAGGTTTGTAATTTTCTTTTTTGCTTTATGAATTATCAACACCTCAGAGAGGCCTTTGATTCCTCCTGTGAAAGAACAACCCAATGTCATTTTGCTGACACTTTCTAGATAAGTGGCATGAATCCTGGAAGAGTTAATTTCTGATTTTTAAAAAATGCTGGATTTCCCTGTGTTGCCCAGGTTGGACATTCAAGTGCTGCCTACAGGCCTGATCTCTCTGCTGTTCAGCGTAGGAATTTTGACCTGCTTCACTTCCAGCTTAGTCTTATTTGTCCCTCTCTGCGTATCCTGGTGGTTCCTGACCCCTGAACTAAGTGTTAACTTATGATCTAGGTAGTTCTCTGCGGTTTAAAACATCCAAGTTCAAGAGCTGCTTCAGCCTAAGCCTCCCTGGTACTTGGAATTATAAGCATGCACCTCAACGTCCCACCCCCTTGATCTTTGTTTTTACCTCTGAAACCATCTAAAAAAGTTTCCCCTTTCTTCTCCCAATTGCTTCATAGATAAGTGTCCATCTGGGCCAAAATGACTGCTTTGTTATTTAACTTAAGAAACATTCTAGTACCGTACTTTTGTCCACCTTAATTACTGCACTTGAAGATTCCAAAACATAGCAGAGATAGCAAATAACACTTTGTCCCACCAAGCCATTCTAGAAACTCCCCAAAAGGAAGGAGCATTTCTAACAGGCCAGAGAAGGAATTTTTTCTTACTCAAAAAGAAAAGCTGAGAAGCAACTTTGGAGCTGTCATACCACCCGAACTTGGGGAATTGTGACATCACAACTCCCCAATCTGGACCTCTAGAGGCCCAAAGTAAACCACTCCTTTTTCCAACTGAGTATAAAGAATAACCTTCATTAAATCTCCCTTGGGCATGTAAGTTTTATGTGTGGATTTCCTTTCCTCTCCCTAGGGTGGACTAGGGGTTACCACATAATCACTGGAGAGACATTTGTTGCCAAATAAAGAAATTGAAATAGAGAGTCCTGATTTTTAAACGAAAACTCAAGTATCCTCATTCCATTTGTTGTAGTATGAGGCTCCATTTGAAGAAGCATTATTTGTTTTCCTGAACTGAATTGTTTGCTTTAAGATATTAGACAAGTAAAATGTTTAGATTTGCTCATACTTAAATACTTAAATGGAAATTTATCATAAATTTGGAAATTCTTTCTGATGATACAGATTTCAACCCATCCATGCCTGCCTATCTTGTACAAGTCTTGCCCATTGTCCTCCTGTATTCACCACAGGAAGTCTACCCAACATAATGGAGGCCTTCTTGGTTTCTCTTGATACCAGTGAAACACTTTGGCTGTCCATTTGTCATCTTTTGCCACGTGACCAGCCCATCTACTCTTCCTGTTGTACAATTCCTTATATCTTTTAGCCATGTTCTTTGAAGTTCCTCTCTGGTTATGTGTTACAGCCAGCTCATACCCACAATGAGCGTCTCCATTATTGTCTGCATGATATTCATTTCTAATTCTATAAGCGTATATTCCATATCTTGCTATTGTACAGCCAAACTGGTATAATTTAAACATATTAGTATTAAAAAGATGGGCCTTTGCTTATAATGGAAATGGAGTCATTAGGCTTAGAATAATTGATCAAAGATGAATTCTTCTACCCAATAAATTCAACAACCAGTTTACATCCTTGTTAACAATGCCCATTTCTAATCTTTCTGAATACATACTTTCATGGAAAACACATATAACACTATTCTTTTAGTTCTCCCAAAAATAAATTCTCTTAAATTCTTATTTTCTTATCTTCTTAGGTTTTGGTGTAGTATAGTGGCCACTTTTAAAGGAAAGACATATAGGATTATAGAATTACAACACAGAGGATCCTAAAATCATCCAATCAAACCTCCATTTTAAAAGATGAGGAAACAAGTCTAGGGAAGTGATTTGTTCAAAGTCTCACAAGTAATGGTGGAGAGGCTGAACACAAACTTGTGTTCACAAATTCAGCACTATTTCCCGTTCCACTTATAGGGAAGGTGGTTGGTTTCCTAATAGAAATTCTAGTGTCAGCATTGATTCTTATCTGACTTTCCCAGTTTTTTAATAGGGCAGCTAGATAGCAGAGTGGATAGAGTGCTGGGCCTGAAGTCAGGAAAACTCATCTTCCTGAGTTCAAATCTGGCTTTAGCTACTTACTAGCTGTGTGACCCTGGGCAAGTCACTTAACTCTGTTTGCCTCAGTTTCCTCATCTGCCAAAAAAAAAAAAAATGAGCTGGAGAAAGAAATGGTAAACCACTCCAGTATCTTTGCCAAAAAAAACCCCAAATAGGGTCAGACACTACTGAACAAAAAATTATTTACAATATCAAAAGTTATTTTGCCATAATTATTTATACTTTCACTAAAAGCCATTAAGCTAAGAATTACACTTTAAATAAGGTAAGAACTTTTAAAATGCCTACGTTTCGAATATGGGATGATGTTGGAGGCATTTGCAATTCATTTTTATTTTATTTCTAAGTAGCTACTTTTTCTTATGATTGTCATTTTTTTCCACTGGCAAGAAGCTTTTTGGACATTTGGAATGTTTTTCTTTGGAAATCCAGGCATGTTGTTATAAGAACAGCTTCAACCTTTTTATTATCCTATGTGCAGACAGCTTTGTGCACCAACATCACCATTTATGGCATCTGGAAATAGCTTTTGTTTTGCAGCTCTTGCTCCACAACATTATTTAAAGGCTATAACCAAATAGTTCCACAAATAATTCGCATATTGAACCTAACTTTTTTTTTTAATAGGGTGTGTCTAAAGTACAGATTCTTAACTTTAGGTCTGTGACATTTAAAAAAATACTCTGATAACTTCATTTCAGTATAATTGGTTTTCTTTGTAATCCTATGTACTTTATTTTATGCACTCAGAAACTTCCTGAGAAGGGGTTCATAGTCTCCATCAGACTGCCATAGGGGTCTGTGACACCAAAAAAATTAAGCAATCCTAGTCTAAAGCTATGTACTAACCAAGTATTTGTTGGTGGATTTGTGTGTTGAGCTGTTTTAGGAGCCAATACCTCCACTGCCATTTTCTTCTCCCCGATATATTTATATGCGCAAAATAAGTATTTGCTTTATAGCATAGGGATAAAGACTGGACCAGTGATTTCATTAATTTAGAGAACTCCCAGAGGAGGAAAATCCCTAACATCAAAGCAAGTCAGCATTGTCTCTGCAAGTCTTTGAGAGCTGCCTAGAACAACTGAGAGGTTAGGCAGGGATGGAGAACCTGCAGCCTCGAGGCCACTTGGGGCCTTCTAGGTCCTTGAGTGTGGCCTTTTGACTGAGTCTGAACAAATCCTTTTATTAAGGGGATTTGTTCTGTGAAATTTGGATTAAGTCAAAAGGCCGCACTTGAGGACCTAGAGGACAACATATGGCTTTGAAGCCACAGGTTTCCCATTCCTGGGGTTTGCCTAGGATCAAGCTAATATGTTTCAGGGATGGGTCTAGCTCTATGGTGGCCTAAAATCTATGCAAAGAGAGAAGTAAGAGGAAACAGATGTGAACAAAGTGATTAGCTTTACATTTTTGTGAAACTACTTTCTTGCTCATCTAGCATTTTAATTCATAGGTACAACATCCCAAGATCTCCTTAAGTTCTTGTGATTTGGTATTGCTGGAATGCCACACCCACTTGATATCAGAGCCTTGTAAATCTGAGTTACTTATCTGCATTTTAAGGTGTATGGCTCATAGTGAAGCAAGTTTTTGATACAGTTAATTTATTCACAACTGCTGCTTTGTATATGCATTTTATTTATGGTCTGAGTGGCTATAGGTCATAAACATATTAGCTGCCCAATAGATATTTTTAATTTAATTGAATGCAATGAATTCATTCAAAATTTCCTCTTTTGAGCCTGAAATAGGCATCATTCGCCATAATAAGAAACTTCAAAAGAGAATCCTCTTCTGAAACTAACCACAAAAACGATCTGTTTTGGAAACCTCATTGACATTGGCTCTGATAGCTTCTCTGGCCTACTTGCATCTTTTCAACCAGTTCATTTGGTAGTGATCTACAAGAGATCTTGACACTGAAGTCCTTTTAAATCAGAAAAGAACATAGCTGAATGGTTTATGAGTAATAGGGGAATGGCTTATGTGTGAGATTCATCTCGAGTCTATTACTCCTTGGCTATACTTTCAGTTTCTTAGTTATTTTAATATGCCAAATCTCATCATTTCTCCCACTTTACTTGAATCCTGACTCTTCTTCCCACCTCAAATAATCCATGTTATATTACCATAGTAACTCATTCCCCAAGATTTTATAGTTCTATTTTTTAATTTTTGTTATGAAACCCTGTTGCTGGGATGTAGCTACTTTTGTCACCAGAATCTGAAGTGATTGTTTCCATAAAGATTTATAGATAGGACCTCATAATCCCACTTTGGTCTTTAGATTGTATTTATGAAGATTTCCAAAATAAAACTTTGTTACACGTTCTTTTTTTCAGGCTGGACTTGAAGGTTGAATATCACATTCTGAATTTGTTCAAATGGGGAGGATGATGCATTTAGAGTCTTTTAGTCCAGCATGTTTAGTCCATGTTCCAATAATCCATGTTCTCTTATGTTTCAATAAGCAAAATATTTTGCGATCTTATTTGAAAGTTAAAAATCCATCTACATTCTAAGAACTAATTCCCAAATGCTCATTGATGTGTTCCTAGAGTGAAAGGAGGTAAAAATTCCCTTAAGTGTTGTTCCAGATAGCTTACTAGAAATCTGAGTTTCTGAAACAAAATATCCAGTTCCTTATGTTTATGCATTAAAATACTTGTTTCATAGAATATAGTTGTTGTTGTTGTTGTTGTTTTAAAGACCTGAAAGGAAGCTTAGAGGTCATCTGGAATGACTGTCCAGTTTTCACATGAGGAAACTGAGGACCAGGGAGGTCACAGGAATACAGCCTCAGAGCTGGAAGGGGCATCAGAAGCCATCTGAACCCCATGCCCTGAGACTCAGGAAGCTAACGTGATGACTCACAGAGTACAAGTCAGTGGTAGGTTTTCAACTCAAGTCCTCTGATTTATCCAATGTCACATTCCTGGTGAGCAGCACAGTCAGTACTTGAAGTCAGATGATCCTGGGGTGAAGTCCGTCTTCGCTCCACTAGGATGTTTCTTAGTGCCACTCAGCAGCTAATCTTTGACATTAAGGAGTAAACTCCCTATTAGCTGCCCTTTGTAACCAATTGGATTGCACTTGGAGGATAGTTAAGGTTCCTTCCAGATAGATGGGGCAGTGGATAGAGCATGGACCTGGAGTCAGGAAGATCTCAAGTCAAACAGGGCCTTAGACCTCTACTGGTTGTGTGACCCTGGGCAAGTCTTTTAACCTCTACCTGCCTTAGTGTCTTCAACTCTAAAATGGGAATAACAACAGACCTCCCTCATGGAGTTATTGTGAAAATTAAATGAGATAATATTTATAAAGCACTTAGCAGGTTGCCTGGCATGTAATAGTCCCTCAACAAATACTTATTTACTTTCTCCCCACTCCTTCCACTTCTATAAATAAACCAAATAGCTTTGATTGCTCCTGTGATAAAAACCCCAGTTTTTAGTTGGTCTATAAACAACTTAGCTTTTGGTGCTATAAAAGGGAGATCTTTGTCCAATGACCAGTGAGGAGGCATCAAAGAATCTCTTGAATGAGATCTGTCATTATGCAAAAGAGTTTGATCTAACTACCCTCATAGGAAAAACAAGTGGATGAAGAGAACCTGCTATCCAGATTATGATATGCAGTGGTATGGTTAGCCTAGAATGTTCATCTATGCGCACATATATGTGTATGTATATATACATGTGTGTCTGTATATGTGTGTATATACATATATGTATAGACACATACATATATTATGAATAATATATGACACAAATATGTATATATACCTATGTATAGTATATATGTGTATATACACATATATGTGTATGTATGTACACACTCATATATATATATATTTTTTCCACACATGTATATTCTGAAAGACAGGCCCTGCTCTCAAGAGATTGCAATCTAATGGATTGGACAAATGCTGCAATCCATTAGATCATAAGCTCCTTGAGAGAAGGTACTGTCTTTTTTTTTTTATTAATTTTATCCCCATTGCTTAGCACTATGTCTGGCCCATAGTAGGTGCTTAATAAATATTATTGGTTTGGAAATGAACTCAGCCCAGAAGTGAACAGAAAGAGAGAGTGGTCTGGATTGCCTTTGAGAAAATTTCAATATTTTTTAATGACTGCAATCTTCTCTCTGAAACAAAGGTCCATTTTTTTTTAACACCAATAATCTGATGATAAGGTATAGAGGTGAGTCAGAACACCACAGTCTGTGAATAATTGCAGTTGAGATTCATTCAAAAGGCACAGAGCAGGTGTGAGCAGGCAGAAACATATTCAAAAAAGAAGTTACATATAACTAGTTGCCTCTTGGACATCTCAAACTGGATGTCCTGTAGATATCTTAAACTTAACATGTCCACAACTGACCTCAACCACTTTCCTCAAACCCTCTAAACTAAACTCAATTTCTTTCCTTCCACACTCTCTCCTCTTCTTATGTCCCCAATTACCATCGTCTGCACCACCTTCCTTCCAGTCACCCAGATTTGTAACTCCCTATTCTCTCCTTTGACACCGTACAAGCTTTCATCACTTCATACCTGGACTATTACAATGGCCTGCTGGTTGGTCTCCCTGCCTCAAGTCTTCCCCACTCCAGTCCATCTTCTGCTCAGCTGTCAAACTGATCTTCCTAAAGCACTGGTATGATCATATAAACTCCAGTGGCTCCCTATTACCTCCCGGATCAAATACAAATTCCTTTGCTCAGCATTCAAAGCCCTCATAATATGGCCCCCTCTACCTTTCCAGTCTTCTTATGCCTTCCTCCCCTCCACATATTCTTTGATCTAATAACTCTAAGTTCCTTACTGTTCTTCACACAATTCCAAGACATCCCAGCTCCCAACTCCACGTTCTCACTTGCCGTCTCTCATGACTATATTTCTCACCCTCCTTGTATTCCCTTCTTGGCTTTTCTGGCTTCCTTTGAATCCCAGCTAAAATCCCACCTTCTGCAAGAAACTTTCCCCAGTACCTTTCCTCTAAGATGATATCCATTATATCTTATACGTATTTTGTTTGTATATAGTTGTTTATATGTTCTTTCCTGATTAGACTGTTAGCACCTTTAGAGTAGGGAGTAATTGTAATTTTTGTTTTGTTTTGTTTTGCCTTTGTATCCCCGGAACTTAACACAGTGCCTGGTACACAGTAGGTATTTACTAAGTGCTTTTTGACTGAATGACTGACAACTGTAAAGGATGTCATCCAAGGAATGTGTGAATAGGACAAAAAAGATGGACTTATCATTGAGCAAGAATGAAGGGTAACTGATGGAGAGCCTGTGTACTCTACTGATGTTCATATGATGTAGAGAACTCAAGGAAGGGACCCCCCACCCCAGCCCCTTGTTAGGACAAGGGCATGGAAGAGGGTTACAGCAATCAGCATTATTGGAGGAAATTAGCTTATCAGTGAGATCTTTGTGCTATCAGAACATTTATTTACAGCCTAGTACATACCTAACACCATGCTAGGTACTATGGAATATTCAAAAGTCTAATAACAAATAATTTCTGATTTCATGAAGTTCATAGTCTAGTCAAAGGAAACTTACCAAATATGTTTCAGAAAATTTGAGTGCTAAACTATATGGTACTATGGTCCTTTGTTACTATACATGTGATATCAAGAGAAAATACTAGAGTAATAAGAAGTCTTACTCACTGGTGAAATGTGAAAATGACAAGACCAATTTCAAAGCTATGTGTAAATAATCACAAGGAGTAAAGTTAGTGGAGGTTAATAAGGCCTTTCAAAAGCCCATTTAAATTAAATATAACTTACATACTTTTGGATTATTTGGTTATCAAATCGTTATTGTAAGCTTTATTGTTATTTTATTCTAAATAACCCATAAGGGTGTTATTTGCTTTATCCCAAATGTAACGCAACTATTAAGATGGAATTCAATATACTGGACATTATGTAATTTGTTAAAACTCATCTGGCATTTAAAAATGAGCTGGAGGTGAATTCCACAAAGATGGTACCGAAGCAATTTAACATGCTGTTAGATAATGTTATTAAACTGTTCAAATTTGTTTGAAAGAACTACTATGGACTTCCTGTTGAGGCTCTGGCTCTGATTACATATCACATGGCCCAAGGAGATAAAATTATAAATGAACTAAGAGCAACAGTGTCTGGAAAGGGAAAAAAGGCTAAATAATCTTGTTTTGTTAAATCAGCCAGATTTTTTTTTTACTAGTGTCTGTAATCCATGGAAATAGTGCAGTCTTCTGTTTTCTGAGCCTTGTTCTGTTACTGTTGAAAAACAACATACAAAGAAACAGATTTACAGAAAACCCAATCAAATGAATGACTTAAAATATATCTAAAATCCAAACAAAACAGTCATTATCACAGCCTTTGGTCTCCAATTGACTTTAAAATTTGCTAGGGGTAAAAGGCAAATATACTAGTTACCAGTCGTATGTATGCTTATGTGTATGTGTGTGTGTGTGTGTAGTGTATAGGGTGTTCAAAGAAGACTAGCTCCTCTGGTGTGAGGGCTTGCCAAGCCCTTTTCAGGGCTGCCCATCCATCTTTGGTGTCTTCGTGGAACTCAACTCTCACCTCTGGCTCCAAGAAGCTACAGCATGCACAGAGGCCACACCTCAGTAAACCATCTGCACAGATGGGCTAAACCAGGTTGAGGCCTCAGAACCATCAGTGAACTAGACGGATGTCTGCCCCAAGCATGTGAAAACTTCTTTCAGTGGAATGGGCAGATGAGAACAATTTGTTCTAACCTCCAGGAAGGTGGCTGAAATTAGTGCTGTGAGTGCTTAAAGCTTGCTCAGACATTGAAGAAGCCAAGGTCTTCTACTGCAAACTGGCCATTGCTAGTTGTTTAGACTTGTCCTGCCACTGTACTTCGATGACTCTGGAAGAAAGGGTGAAGCTGATGACTTTGTGTGACTCTACCTCACTTAAATACAATTCATGCGCAAGTCAAGACATTAGCCCATGATGTCATTGGTCCTCTTCAAAAATGAAGCACAAACTATACATAAATATACACATACACAATATATACATACCAGTTACGTATATAATATTCATATGTATTAGTTATATATAGAAAATATGCATATATGTATATCTATAATTACATATGTATGTACCTATATTTGTGTGTATCCATATGTATGTGTGTATAGACAGACAAAATTGTTGCAGTCTGTATACTTGTATTTCCAGTGCCTAGCTCGTTGCTCAGAAGCTAACCCATACTTGTGCCCCTGTGTGTGTATGAATGTACATGGATAGTCTATATAAGTTCCAGTGGTCCCCCAGAGCTTGACTACATCTCCCTCTCAGGTTTGTAGAGTGCCCCTAAGGGGTTGGGGGTAATTCTCTAATGCTACTGTCTTGATCTCCCACTGGTATACTTCGCCCCCAAGAGTATTACTTGAGAATCAATTTGGTCACTGACCCTTAAGGAAATATTTTAAGAGAAATATTTACTAAGGTAAAACAATAGGGACAGTTGTTACAAAAGATCCCTCCCCCACCCCAAACACCTATGCTAGATTCTCCTGCAAGTCCATGCAGAGTCCAGGGGAAAGTGGGCTCAGACTTAGAAAACACATGGAGCAAAGAGGTAATTCAAAACTTTTGGTTGTCGGAAGTTGTGGTGGTCAAGAAGTTCCCTTTAGCCCTGGTGTAGTTTCCTTCCTGGGCTAACTATGGTATTTTGAGTTCAGATTATTCTTGGTTCCTGATTTGGACATTATTGTTAACCACGGCCATCTTGGGGCGATGGGTGCTGATGGGAAGATGGGAAGTCCGCATTCTCTGTACCCTTCATATTCTCGAAGTCCTTCTCCAGCCAAAGAAGCAGGGAGGGAGGGAGCAGGGAGACGACCCAACCAAGACTGAAGCTGAAGCCTCTCCCCCTCCCCTCAGGGGGGATCCTTCCTCACAAGAGTGCTAAAAGCCACATTTCTTCCAATTTCTGGAAGCCACTCTCAACTCTCTTGATAATTTAGAGAAAATTCCTGGGGTTTGGTCAAGTTTCCTTAGCCTATCCAAACTCAGTTCTTGTAGAAAGTCATTCCAGCTCGAAGGCCTCTTAGTACTTAGTCTAAGGCCTTTGCCATGATGGAATGTTTGAGACAAGTGCTCACCTAATTATGGTAGCAAGGTTTAAATGAGCACAGGTGGTTTCAACCTCACCTTTACATATTTATATGGAATGTGTGTGGACAAATCTGCAATGTCAAAATGTAGCTCCGTTTCAGTTAAGAATTAGTCTAATAGAAATTAAATTGAACTACTGATACCTCACCAATTCAGCCAGATGCATTTTGAGGGTAGATGTGCAGAACATTAGGATGCTAGTCCTTCCCCTTTAAGGTTGTGGGGGAGGAGGTAGGGACACAGAAAAAACAAATTGCGCAAATAAAAGAGAACAGTGAGTGGGCTGTGAAAAGGTTTGTGGAAAGACAGCTATGGATCTTAGTAAATAAAACAAGCTGCCCTTGAATTAGCAAACTAATTTCCGAAACATCATAAAACATAGCTAGGGATATATAGCATCTTCATAAAACTTTCATGTTGTTTTTAAAACTTGAATAACTTCATTTGTTTTTTTTTACATACTTAGTCTAATGAGATAATGTATATCAAGCACGATGCATAGCTTAAAGTGCTGTGTAAATGTGAAATATTTTTATTGTTATTAACCTATAAGTGGCATCCAAAGGAGATGCTCTCTTAAGAGCTGATATGTTCTCCAATTCTGCCAGCTACAAGATTTAGTTTATCTGTTTTGTCAGTGTTTTCTACTTTTTCTTTATCATTTCATCTGAAATAAGAATTCATTATGTATGGTGGTATCATACAGTTCTTTTAAACTTTAATAATCACAGTTATTTAACTTTGATAATTGTGTAGCTGTAGCATTGCCTTCTGGGCTCCTTCCCTAATTCTCACATATATTGACACTTTGGGATCCCCAGAAAGTCAATTGACTGCTATTTTCCTCAGGGTTTTAGGAGTAACTCTGAGGTGTTGAAGTTTCCAGTATGTCTTTCACATGCTGCCATTGGCATACTTTCCATTATCAGCCAATCTTATTTAGCTCTTACAAAAGATATTTATTAAGCAAATATGGTAGCAACAGTTGGAATGAAACAACCCCCTCCAAATTCCTCCATATACTGGGGATATACTCACCCCCTGTATTCACAAGATCCCTGAAAACAATGAGTTCAAAGGCTCAGATTCTTAAAATCTAGCCAAGGGCTGACATTTACTCTAGTCCATCTGTCTATACAAGTGTCACAAATGTTTAGATTCTTTAAGAGCCTGGCTGATATGGTGGATATTTAATAAACCTGGTCTTTGGCTGAAAAGAAAAAAAGAATGAATACAAAGTATTGGAGGATATTGATAGTGAGATACATATGTTAGAAAATATGCAGCAAAGGGGTACTTCACAAATTCTGGTTTCTGAATTTCTCTCTTCCTGGAGTCCTCATTAAATTTCCCTTAAGTGTTTTCTCTTCTAGCCTCTGAGGGTTGGTGCCTCTGTTGACCCTGCAGCCAGCACTTCTCTCTGCCTTGAGGAGATCTTACTTCCTGAACCTGTCACTATACTCACGTGCCTGTCTTACCACATCTGTGTATAAAGGCTTCATCTGTCATTTGCCATTACTACTGAAATGGTCACTGTTACTGCCTCTTGTCACAAGTGGGAACTCTGATGGGAGGGACTTCTAGATCTTCTGAACTTAATAGGTCACTTCATTACTTCCATCTTGGAATAATACTTTGTTTAAGATTAGGAAAGAATAAATACAAACAGAGGCACCAGGTGACCACAGACGCATGGTACCTGGGTGGGAGGCAAGCCTTATGCCTTGTCACTTTTCTAGTTGGGAGGTAGGAAAACAGAGGTATAGTCTTTCCTTTTCTCAGGAGACCCCAAGCTTATACCCACTATGTTTCTCTTTGCTACTGTTTAGATACGCTATTTCTACTTTTGCAGTTTATTTTATTTTTTTTTAGTTAAAACTTAAAAAAAGCTTTTGTTTTTCTTTCCCTCCCATTTCCCTCTCCCCAAGTGGAAAAAAAAAAGCCCTTGTAACAAATAGGCATAGTCAAGTAGAACATATTCCTGTATTGACCATGTTCAAAATGCATATTTCATTCCATCATTTTTCTGTCAAGAGATGAGTCACATAGTTCATCATCAGTGCTTGAAATCATGGTTAGTCATTTCATTGATCAGACATCTTAAATCCTTCAAAGTTATTCCTTTTTTTATAACAATATTGTTGTTATTGTATAAATTGTTCTCCTTGTACTGCTCCCTTCACTGTCCATCAGTTCATACAAGTCTTCCCAAATTTCTTTGAAACTATCCCTTCCTTTCATCATTTCCTACAGCACAATAATATTCCAGTTATACCATAATTTGTTCCAGTTTTTCCAATAACAAGGTTGGGGTGGGGGGGGAGATATTTTCTCTTCCCCATTCTGATGGACAAGTCTCTCTCAGGGAATTGGTTTCATGTGATAGGCCAAGGTCACCCCCCCCCCCCATCCTTCCCCTTCTGCCTTGGTGGTTAAGGTAAGTCCTTCTCTGGAAAAAAAAAAAAAAGAAGCTATGCCAAAGATTTGATTGTCCTCCAGGGCTAAAGTTCAAGCTGCCTAACTGTTATCCAGCTCCTTGGTAGGCTCAGGCCTTATTTATGTGCCTTCCTATTCAGTTAAAGACATAAAAAGCCTACTGGGAATCAGGTCCTTCAGACTTGGTAGGTGCCCCAATGCCACACAAATCAGCACACCCTACTGTGTTGACCAGATTTACTTCCATATGGAGACAAGGTAGGAGGTAGGGTACATCTCTCAGGACTAAGTCCTATATCCTTGTTTAGTATCCTTTCTATGTCATGACTAGATAAATCTCCTTTGGTTAACAGTTGAATGACCTATAAATGTCTCCTTTCATTCCAATTTCAAACCTAAACTACAAAGGAGACCAGTCAGTCAAGTATAGCCCACCCCACTACAACTCCCGGTTCACCACTTGACTGATGTGTCACAAGACTGCTTGATTTTGAGTTGGCCAGTCATTTTATATAGGCCCAAGGGTGTGTGTGTGTGTGTGTGTGTGTGTGTGTGTGTGTGTGATTGTTTTTAGTCAATTATATGTGGCATTATCTGTATTTCTCCAAATATCAGAGCACTTATTATTTTTCTCAACTTGAATAGGGATTTATTCACACCTCATCTGCACTTTGGTTTGATTTATTCAGCTGTCTGGTCCTTTTGTGATTAATTACATTAATTGAGATTGGAAGGGGAAATCTTGATATGTTTTTTAGGTAAGAATTGGTCTAATAAAATGAACTTGAATTAGCAACATATCTATAATTTAACTCATTACCTAAGTAGGAGGGAAGTACCAACTTTGTGGGTATACTCTTAATCTTTCTTTTGGAGACCTAATCATCTGCCATGGGTCTAATTATCATCTTTAAGCAGATTACTCCCAGATCTATGTATCCAACCACCAGGATCTCTCCTGAGTTCCAGTCCTTCATCACCAACACCCTATTGGATGTTCCAAAGTGGATATCCAGAAGACATCTCAACATTAGCAGGTGTAAAACATATAACTTAGTACCTATTCTCCAAACCCACTCCTCTACTGACCTTTCTTGTTTGGATCAGGGTTTCTACCATCTTTTCAGACCCTAGATTCATTACTTCAGCATTATTCTTGACCCCTCACTCTTCTTCACTTCATCTATGCAATCAGCTGCTAAATACCGCCAATTTTATATCTATAACAACTTAAATCTAACCTTTTATCATTACTTGAACAGACATTACCTTAGTTTAGGCTCCCCTCCAAACTGCCACCCCACCCCACTCAATAAACTTCAGTGGCTGTTACTCCCAAGGTCAAGTATCAATTCCTGTGGCATTTGAAAATCTTCAAAAACAGGTTCCTTCCTACCATTCCAGTCTTCATAGACTTTGTTCCCTTCCACATACTCCTCATTTCAATTATACTGGCCTACTATATTGCAGTGGTTATCCTCTATGTGGGTAGCTAGGTGGCATAGTGGATAGAGCACTGGGCCTAGAGTCAGGGAGATCTGAGGTCGAATGTGGCCTCAGACACTTACTAGCTGTGTGACCCTGGACGAGTCACTTAATCCTCTTTGCCTCGGTTTCCTTGTCTTTAAAATGGGGACACAATAGAGAAGGAAATGGCAAACCACTCCATTATTTTCATCAAGGAAACATCCTTGAGATCATGAAGAGTTGGATATGACTGAACAACAACAAAACTCTCTATACCCAGAATGTGTTCCTTCCACAGCTCTGCCTCCTGCAATCCCTCACTCTGTTTCAGAATCAGTTAACCACTACTTTGGAGCCTTCCCTGACCCTTTCAATTACTACCATTCTCCCTCCCTATTTTCTTTATATTTAACTACCTTGTATTTAACAAAAAATATTATTCTGGACATATTTATTCTGAATACACTTTTATATCTACATGCTGTCTCCTCCAAGCTGTTAAGAGCAAGAATTATTTCATTTTTTGTCTTTGTGTCTCTAATGCCTAGCACACAGAAGGTGTTTAATAAATGTTCATTGGTTGACTATTTCCAAGTGTCATTTATGGATTTTTATTTTATGCTTACAATCCAAGTTATTCAAATTCAAAAGCACACAAAGATCTTATAGAAACCCTGCAGAGAGACATAAATAAGAATATAACAAGTAGAAAGATACTTCTTTACTATGGCATTTGTACCTTCTTAAAGATCTTATAACTAGAAGGAAGGGTTGACACAAAGGAATAACACAAAGAAGGCAAAAGGTTGGATGACAAGAAACGAGAAAAAAATGAAAGGAACTCAGATTATTTTGATTGGAGAAAAGAGTGTTTTAATATGGATCTTTTCAGCAAATGAAAGACTTTTATATAAAAAATGGTGACCAGCTGGTCCCTATCTCTAGGAACATGAAGAATTTTGGTTAGACAGTGTCCTGATTCTTAAGTATTGACATGACCTTCCGGTAGGGTGAGGTTGGGGAACAGATCCATTCCTCCACTTCTATCTTAAAATGAAATATGATATATCCCAGATAGCTGAGATTCTAAGATCCTCCCTGAAGGTAGGGGGATAGAATAAATGGCTTTTCTAGATCCTTTACAACCCTAAAATATTATAATTATCTAATCACTGCTTAATATCAAACATTTTGAAAGCCTACACATAAAACCACATGTTATTTTAAACATCTCACCTATTCACATGTCACCAGAGAATATTGGCCGAGAAACTCTCCCCTTACCTTTTTAAGGCCAATGACTTTTATATAAGAAATTTGTATGTATTCCAAGTTAGGTCTTGGTACACTTACAGATATGCATTTGACTTTTTTTAAAAGCAAGATTCTGACAAAAAGCAGATGAGAAGTCAGAAGTCATCAGAAGTTCAGTACCAAGATTTTTTTTTGACACCATTTGAAATTCCTGAGCAAGGGAAAACAGATGGCTCCTAACACATCAGTTGCACCAAATAAGCCAATTTGGGAGAAAAGGATATAGATCCTTTTGATGCTGATCTATGTGTAGAAGACGGGGGGAGGTTAGATAGGTGTTGTGTTTAGCCCTAGACATCTGTCAGAACCTATTTCCTGTCTTCTACTGTGTGGGGATAAAGACATCTAAGAAGCTGACCAAGATGGCTTTATATGTTGCTACATTATAGGAAAAACAGGAAAAAATAGTTTTCCTGAGATTTCTATCAGCCAATTTAAATTTTGAAATTCCTTGATATACTTTGGCAACAAACTCCAAAGGTCATTTGATTTTTTGGCTCCACATTGGGTAGAATGGGAGTCAGAAAGATGTGAGTTCAAAACTTGCTTAATGCCCTTACTGTCTGTGTGACAATGGGCAAGTCACCTAACCCCTCTGAATTTCCTCATCTGGAAAGTGAAGTGGGTGGACTCAATGTGTTTCTTTTCAACTCTAAATCTATGATTCTCATGACATTAAGTACCAATAAGAGAGTGGCCTAAAAAAGAAAACAGGTATTGAGCATCGTCGGTATGTGACATTCTCTGCACACAGGGAATTTATATTAAAAAATAATACATGTGAAACCATAGTAAATAGACAAACTAACTTATAATAAAATATTACATTGTATAGTACAGAATATTCAGGGTAAAAAGGGTTCAATGGAATAGTTACTAGTTAGGAAAAACTTTCCTGGAAGAATCAGCTAAAAATTGAACTGGCCCTTAAAAATAGGATTTAGATAGATAGAGAGGAGAGGATAGCTTATAGTAGCAACATGAAATTAAATTCAAATTAGGTTTAAATCTTATTAATAGAAAATCACTTTGAAGAAAATCTTAATTTGAGAAATTTAAGGAAAAGGCTGAATATAACCATTATTTGAATTAATCCATCACCAAACATTTATCAAGCCCTTACCACGTGCCACCGTCACTCGGCTAACCACTGGGGTTACAAATAAAGGCAAAAAAAGTTTCTACCCTTAAGAAACTTAATAACAATAGGAAGTATTTGCGCATATACATTGTGCTGGGCACTGTGTATACTTTACAAATATTATCTCATTTGATTTTTACAACAACTCTGTAAGGTAGGTACTATTATTACCACCATTTCACAGTTGAGGAAACTGAGGATATATGACTTGCCCAAGATTGCATAGCTCTTAAGTGTCTGAGGCCAGATTTGAACTTAGGTCCTCCTGACTCCAGGCCCACCACTCTATCCACTGTGCCACCTAGCTACCTACATTCCAATGGTTGGAAACAGAATGTAAAAAATTACCTGATATACTCAGAATAGAGGGAAAGTAATCTTAGAGGAGAAGGCTCTAGAAGCTGGGGGATGGGGAGAGATCTCCTGCAGAAGGATTGACTGAGCTTTGAAGAAGTCAGGGATTTTAGAGGGTGGAGGTGAGAATGGAGAGCAATCTCAGCGTATTTGAAATGCTTAAAGATACATAACAAAGTACATTTTGTGATGCAGGACAAATGATGGAATGGTATAACACATCTTTTCTTATTCTAATTTCTTTTTTTAATAGTTTTTTTTATTGATACCTTTTGTTGATATTAACACTTTCATTTCCCCTTTATCCCTCTTCTTTCCAGGTTCCAAAGAGCCTTCCCTTATAACAAAGAATTTAAATGAAAAACAAATCCTCCTCTAAGTTTGGTAATTCTGTGAACTTTCACCCACTACTAAATTATCACGTTATCAAAGTTCCAATGAATAGTTTGGCAGCAGAGAAAGTTTTCCACTTGGTCACATTTAAAATCAGCGCATTATCAGCAAGCTGACAGAGACTGAATTGTGCCACTTCCCATGTGAGTTCCCATCAAACCAAACCTTCTGCTGCTTAACTGTTTCTCCTTTGTATTTAGATGCTTTTTTGTGTGTGTTTTACATAGGGAGTAAGAATCCAAAAGTTCAGAATTTCTGCAAAACTTACCCTTACTATCATAAGAAAATTATTTTTAAAATAATGAGGTTTCATGGAATTAGAAATTATGCAGCCAGGATTTTCCTATCAGTTATCAATACATAGTTCACTGTGTTTCCAAGATTCCTTGGCTAAGGATATATGATTCCATTGCTCCATCCCAGCCATCTTCTTGCTATCCACCATGACACTGCATCATCTAGGGTATGGGTCCTCGGACTACCTAGCTTTGGAACTTTCACCTTTGAGAATACGTGGCCTGATTGGTGAGTCAATGAGCTCAAATTCAGGCACTCAGCCCACCATACTTCATGGGTCCCAAACTTCTAGACGATATTTTCAGTCCCTACCCCAGCAATGTTACCATTTATCCTGTTGCCATAACCACTTTACTCCCTCCTACCCCACGTATTCCTTTGGAAACTATAATCAATTCAATACTGTCATTGCTTTCGGGAAGGGCACATGAATCCACTCCTCAATGGCTCTACTCACCATCCCTGTGACTTCTCAGATGAGAGTGTCTTTTCTTGGCCATCATTACCATAAACTCATAGTGTCTTTCTATTAGAATATAAGCTTCTTGAGGACCAGGACAAGCTCAAATACAAATATCTTTTGTACTTTTATTCCCAACCCTTAGTACAATGCTTGATACATAATAAGTTATTAATGAATGTTTTTCATTTATTCATTCATTCATTCACTTTTAAATGAAATCTTGAACTTCTATTATGTACAGTTTGAAAATGCAAATTCACCATAGTTGTAACAAAATCGACTTTTTTGTGTCTCCTGAAATTTTTTGTTTCTTTTGTTTTATCAATGTTTCTTTCTTTGTTTCACAATTTCATATTTTATGTTTGTGTTTTTCCAAAATAACTTTTGAAAATGTTAATTGACTTTAACCAAATTTGGTGACTGGCTTAAGGATATTAACATTTAATTTGCAGGTGTTTGCTCTGCTGTGAGAAAACAAAGTGCCAACTGACAAAATTTTTATACTGGTACATTAATTCACTTGATTTCATTCTCATAGTTGCATTTATTCTTCTCCAAAATATATGCATTTTCATGAATTTCAGAATTTTGAATTAGTCTTCTGACTCCAAATGCAATATTCTTGTTATTATCCCATTTAAAATCCATCTGTGTATTTCAGCTATGCATAGGAGTACCAAACACATACCTATATGTGTCAGCAACATGGAGATAGTGATACTCCCTAGCACAGGAAACAGCTTCGAAATCTGAAAACAGCTGTCCCTATTCTTATGAGATAATTTTTGAAATATGTGACCTTGCTGATACTTGCTGGTATGTTTTAGTGTGGGTATTGGCATTAGTGTTACCCGGAGGGACAGATAGTTCATCTCCAGACCTCCCTTTATCACCAATAACTTGACCTACCCCCAAATGGCCCTAGAATGCCCAAGGGGATTAGAGGTAGATAACTTGTTTTTCAGTCATTTCAGTTGTGTTTGACTCTCCATGATCCCATTTGGGGTTTTCTTGGCAAAGATACTGGAATGGTTTTCCGCTTCCATCTCCAGCTCATTTTACAGATGAGGAAACTGATAAGTGACTTGCTTAAGCTCACACAGTTAGTAAGCATCTGAGGCTGGATTTGAATTCGGAAAGATGAGTCTTCTTAACTCTAGGCCTGGAACTCTACCAATTGTGCTACCTAGCTGCCTACTCTTTTTTTATTACTATTTAAAATTTTATGTTTAATTAAATTTTATTACTTAATGAACAGAAATCTACTTCTCCCTCTTTCACCTCCTACCTCACTGGAAAAAGAAAAAAGGAAAAATAAAATCCTTGTAACAAATGTGCATAGTTAAGCAAAACAGATTCCCTTATCAGACATGTCCAAAAGCAAATAAGTATCATTCTGCACTGAGTCCAGCACTTCTCTGTCAGGAGGTGAGTAGTGTGCTTTATCATCTGTCCTCAGATGGTTTTCAAAGCTGTTTACCTTTATAATATTGTCATTATTATATAAATTGTTTTCTGGTTCTCATTTCATTCTTTATTACTTTACACAAATCTTCAAAATTATTTGTTTTTATAATAATGATGCTATAGTAAAAATCCATTTTCTGGTCTTTCTCATTTACTCTGTGTCAATTGATAAAAATATTTCCATCCCTTATTAAAGTCATCTTTTTTGTCATTTTCTAAAGCACAATGGTATTTCATTATGTTCATATACCATAATTTGTTCAACCATTCCCCAGCTGATTCCCCTAGTATCTAATTTTTAGCTAAAAGAGCTACTATAATTATTTTTGAAAATATTGAATCTTTTTCTTTTTCTTTGATATCTTTGGATCTGTGTCAAAGGACACGTACTATTTAGTAATTTTTGTGTATAATTTATATGAATTGTGTATAATGGGTTTCCAGAATGGTTTTTACCTATTTACATGTCCACCAATGATGCATTAATGTGCTTCCCCTCACCTCAGTTCATCCAACTTGTCATTTTCCTTTTATCATCTTTGTCAGTCTAATGGGTATAAGGTGGATCTTCAAAATTGCTTTAATTTGCATTTCTCTAATTATTGGTGATCTGGAGTGTTTTATTTTAATATGACTAGGAATAACCTGGGTTTCTTCCCTTGAAAAATACCTGTTTATATCATTAGACTGTTTATGGATTGGAGAATGACTAATATTCTTATAATTCTAAATCAGTTCCTTATATATCCTAGAAATGAGCTCTTTACCACAGAAACTTGCTGAAATATTTTTCCTAGTTGTTTCCATTTAAATCTTAGCATTGTTGAATTTTTGAATTGTTGAATTTTAAATTTTATTTATTCAGAATGATCTATTTTGTCTTCTGTGATCATCTCCATACCTTTTTTTCCTCTATTCATAGATCTAAAAGTTATTTTCTCATGTTTCTTTAATTTGTTTATGAAGTGACCTCTTAAATTTAGGTAACATATCCATTTTGGTATAAATTTAATTTCTTCCATATTGCTGTCCAATTTTCTCATCAGTTTTTCTCAAGTAGTTAGACCTTACCTCAGTAGCTGACATCTTCGAATTTAATTGGATACTAGGCTATTAGTATTATTTGCTTCTGTATGTTTTGTACCTAATCTGTTTCACTATCCCTTATTCTTATCAAATGACTAGTACATTTTTTTTTGCTGATACATTGGTTTTATGCCATATTTTACTTTAATTCTTTTGTTCATGAGGTATTGCAAGAGGCTTGTGCCCTCAATATGACTTCCTCTCTTTCTCTTTGGATGACTCTCTTCATTTCAATTCTTCAAGACTGTTGTGCTTCATGACTCACAGTCATTTTATAGATGAAGAACATCACTGGAAAATAATTAGTATTAAAAAGATGGAAATATATATAATATATGTATTTGTGTATATGTGTGTATACATGTATGTATGTATGTACATATGTAGATAAATTGATTACATAGGTTGTCCATCTAAACAGGGGTATGTGGAGTCAGCTACTACAGGCTCAAAAGCATCAATTGTCAAATTTTCAGTGTCAACGTACATCAGAAATTGACAAATGCTACAAATCAGGGCTTAATTTATTATTTTGTTGATTGGGTAGACTTAAAGTGATGGAGAAAAAGTTAATATTGCAGATTCAGCTTAAAAGTGTGTCTTGTGAGCATTTTTTCCCCTTGAGGTTGTTTGTTAAATATTTACCCACATACCCCACCAAATAACTATATATGATAGCTTAGAAAATGGACATTCTTCATATATATGAGTTTTACCCCACTGTAGATAGTTAGGCCAGACTCTTTAGAGTGATTATTGGTCTCATCCAGAAGGCTCTATAATGTTCTGAGGTTTGATAACAATTTCAGCTTCAAAAACAGCATCTACTTTGTTCTAGATACTTAAGTGATGCAGTGTATAAAGTGCTGCAACTAGAGTTAGGAAGACCCAAGTTCAAATTAGGCTTCAAATACTTACTAGCTGTGGGATCCCAGGTAAGTCACTTAATTTCTGTCTGCCTTGGTTTTCTCAACTGTAAAATGAAGATAATGTAGCACTTATCTTTCAGGATTGTTGTGATGATCAAATGAGATAATATTTATAAAGCTTATCACAACGCTTGTCATATTGTTGTTCAGTTATTTTTCCTTCTTCATGACCCCTTTTGGGGCTTTCTTGGCAAAGATACTGGAGTAGTTTGCTGTTTCCTTCTCCAGCTCATTTTGAAGATGAGGAAACTGAGGCAAACAGCATTTAAATGATTTGCCTGGGGTCACATAGCTAGTTAATGTCTGAGGCTGGATCTAAACTCAGGTCTTCCTGACCCCAAGCTGGGTGTTCCATCTGCTGCACCACCTAGCTGTCCTGTCATGTTAGTTAGGTGCTTAATGAATCCTTGTTTTCTTCTTTCTTCCCTAGAGGGAATCTTCATGTATTGAATCTCTAAGACAATAGTGAACACCATTGGTGAGTATCATCAGATAAGCCTGTTTTACACCTTGCCTGATACTAATGATCAAAGTTATCCCTAATGAATTTGTCTTTCAAGAAATCTTATGTAATTTTCATATATTGGAAGACACATTGTTGGAAAAAAAGACTTTAAAGTGGTAATTTACTTTACCAAATCAAATGCTTTAATCTATAGTTAACACACAGTAACTATAATGGTTTTTGTATTCTCTATATCTTGGTATGATGGTAAAGATGTGAAATTTTGTTTAGGAAACAGTGCCTGATCTTTTGTAATACTGTCAATGTGTACACTGTTTATATTCATAAAAAAGTTTATGCAGATGGGTAGGCATTTATGCAGATGGGTAGGCATATGGTTTGGTAGTTATTGATGATCTCTGTCACTTTTTTTGGTGGTAATAAGGTCAAGATTGTTTTACTGCCCTTGGAATTTTTTCCTACTTTAGATATCATGAACATTGATCATTCAATGCCCTCAATATTCTATCACCTTCAGCATGGACTTCCTTCAGTACACTTATTTTGTTCAGCTGCCTTTTCTATCTTTGGTATGTACCATTCCATCTCTTCTGGAAACACAAATAGGACAGTGATGTTAGAGTACAAGTATGGTGGCTCCATTATCCTTGACAGTGAAAAGAGTTCATTATAAAAATATTGGCAGATCTTTTCTTTAATTCCTTTGTTGTCTTCCTTTTAGACTCACACCTCAGTGCCCTTGAGAGGACTTTTCTTATTTGGATTTCTTGCCAAACTTTCTTTTAATTGTTTTTTCCCCCTCCACTGATTCACTGTTTTATGAAATGATACTGCTCATCATTTTCCACAATCTTTCTCCATAAGATTTTACAAGCAAGTTTATATTCTAAACCAGTGTTGCCCTTGGCTGCCATATGTCTCTCCTGGGCAAGTAAGTCAAGTGTTTGCTGACTAAGGTCTCTCTTGGTCTCTTCATTATGGAAATGAATTTATATTGGCTAACTTCCTGTGTGAAATTATTATACCTGGTATTTAAATCCTTTCATTCATTTCCCACTTTTTGACATAAATAATTCGTTTTAAAAGACCAAACTTTTTTAAACTATATCTTTTCCTCACTTTTTTCTTTCTTCTGGTTTTGTATTATTTTGATCTTTGCTTTAACAAAATGGTGGTCTGACTGCATAAAGATGATATTCAAAAGTGACACCTCTGTCAATAAATAATTTCCTATTGGTTAAAATATAATTAATTTAATTTTTTAAAATGTCATTTGGTGTTCTCTGTGTCTAGTACCTTCCAATTCCTTTCTTAAGTAAAGTATTTGTGGTTTATAAATGTGAGAATTATCTGTGGTCTACACATCTTTGCCTCTCTCATTCCCTATTTCTGAATCATATTTTCAGACATGTTTTATGACTTCAACTATTCCTATCTTTGCACTGAAGACACCGAGTTAGAGTACATACTAATTTAATTTGAAAAATCTTATTGAATTCTTAGTAAAATTCCTCTGCCTCTTCATCCTCTTCAACAGATGTTGTTACATAAGCTGCAAATATTTATTGTGAGCACTGAAATAGAAGATGACCAAATGTTCCATGAGAGGAGGTTGCTTTTGGATTCATGATGAAAAACTTTGCCAACTCCTTTATTAGCCTCTACAAAGAGAAGCTGTGAGCCATCCTAATTACAACTTCCTTCTATCTTCTGGGTTCATGCACTATGAGAATATAAATATTGATACAACTTAATTCCTCCGATATTTTGTCTACTTGTTATCAAACAACATTTTTAGTGCCAATAGTTAATATTTATAGATGACCTAAAATTATGTGATTCCTTGTGCCCTCTGCCATTTTCCCCACCATTCTGCCATCATATTTGACATGTTTGCCAGCATACTTGTTAATCTGTTGTCTCCCTCATAAAACTGTGAGCATCTCGAGGGCTCTGTGAGACAATCTTTTGCCTCTTTTTGTATCCCCAGGTCTTAACATGGTGCTTGGCACATAGTAGGTACTTAATAAATACTTCTTTCTTTCTTCCTCCTTCCTAGTGCCCAGTTGTATAGTTGAAAATATTAATTTTAGGCAAGGTAGAGAAATGTAGTCTTCCAGAAAGATCTAAGTGAATTAAACTATTTAGGAATGGAACAACAGATTGTTGATTACATTCTTGGAACTGATTAGCCCCTCTGGACATGACCTACAACTCAAGAAAGGAACTACTTGTTTATCCACCAGTATTTAGGATCCACTTAATTTTTCATCCAGGCTTATTTTTGAATCCCAGAATTGAGTCCCTAGGGAAATTAGGATCTTTGATCCCTGTTTATACCTAAAAGAGACCATAGTGGCATTTCTTTTATCATTTCCTGGCTTGATGAGAGATCATGTTGTGAACCAATTTCCACCCCTCTCCTCAGATTTCAGTGTCAAGACAAATTTGGCCAGCCGGTTTGCCTCACTGATAAAAGAATGGCAGACTTTGCTCATGAATAGTTCTGCCTGTGTCAACAGGCTCATAAATTCATCTTTTGTTACCCTCCGATTCTCCAACATCTACTTCAAAAGCACAGCTCCTTCTCTAGCAGTGAGTTGCCTAGGTGATTAATCTCGATAACAGCTCTCTTTGATTTCTCATTTTGAACATTGGTAAGACTTACAGAGCTGTTTCAATAGCTGCTGCTCACAGATAGATCTGAGTTTGGTTGACACCAGCAAGCAGCTTGGAAGGTCTTTGCTGAGTAAGTGAGTGAGGTCTTGGTCTAGTGGTAATTTACATGCCTAAAAGGGCCTTCATCATTGGTCAGTCAACACATATTTATCAAGTGCCTAAAATATGCCAGGCATTATGCTAAGTGGTAGGAACACAAAGACTAAAACAAAATGCTCAGCCCTTAAGGAGCTGACAGTCGATCAGTAAAAACCACATGTATATAGAGAAGTAACATAAATGAAGTGCCGAGTAATTTGGAGGAAAGGCCTTGTGTAGGAGCTAGCATTTGAAGTGAGTTTCAAAGGAAGTTAGGGATCAGAGAAGTTTATGTGAGGAGTGCCTTTCAGGTATGGTGAACAGACTGGAGAGGGGAGATAGAAATGTTATAGGCATAGAATAGCACCAAGATGCCCAGTATACTTAGACCATAGAGTCCATGGGCTATGTGGCACGAGGAATAAAGTGCCTGAACTGAAGTCAGGAAGACTCATCTTCCTGAGTTCAAATCTGGCCTCAGACACTGACTAGCTGTATGACCCTGGGCAAATCATTTAACTCTCTCAGTTTCCTCATCTGTAAAATGAGCTGTTGAGGGAAATGGCAAACCATTCCAGTATCTTTACAAAGAAAACTCCAAATGTGGTCAGACTTGCGCTTTTTGAAGATTACCTTGGTAACTGAGTGGAGGGTAGACTAGTGAGGGATGAAATTTGAAGTAGGGAGGCCAATTAGGAACTGTTGTAATAGTTCAGAAGACAGGTGATGAGGGTCTGATAAAATAATAATAATAACAATAGCATTTATTTGACCCTTTAAGGTTTATAAAGCATTTTACCTATGTTATTTCATTTGATTCATATAACATCCCTGTGAGGTCAGTGCTATTATTATACCCATTCAATAGATGAGGAATCTGAGACTAAGAGAGGTTAAGTAACTTGTCCAAGGTCACAGAGCTACTAAGAGTCTGAGGTAGGATTCAAACTGAGATCTTCCTGACTCCAGGTACAACACTCCATCCACTATGCTATCTAACCTTCTCTAACTAGTGTAATGGCCATGTGAATAGGGAGGAGACAGATTTGAGAGATATTATGACAGTAGAGTTGGCAAGACTTGTCAACTGAATGGACATGAGTTGTAAGGGAGAAGAAAGAATCAAAGATGACCCTGAGATTATGAATTTAGGTACCCCAGACTGAAATAGGAAAGTGAGAAAAAGTGATGGGTTTAGAGGGAAAGATAATGAGTTTCGTTTTAAATATATTGCATTTGAAATGCCTATAGGGCCTCCAGTTAGAAATGGCCAGTTGGCAGAATGCAAGACGAGTACAAGTTAAAGAAAGAGGCCTCGGACAGGGAGGTATAGAAGACTGAGAAGGCATGACTAGACTAGAAGAAGAAGAAGAAAAAAGATAGAGCACAGTCATGAAAACCCCAAAGGGAAAGAGTTTTGAATGTACCCTTGCATGATGCTTGGGGAATTACATTCTTACCCTATAGAGTACGATCAGTGAGGCATTAAGTCTCAGCTCCTTTTTTCACCATTACTAGTTCAGCAATGTATGCCTACTACTTGATAACTAAAGGTAGATATATCAATATATTCTAGATTAATGAAAAATTCATATAAATTTTCCTTTTCTTTCCTACTCAGTACAGTCAAGTATTCAGGCACTGGTCATTCTGACCCCTCATCTTTCTTCCAACTATGGTCAACATCTTCAAAATGTTATATGGCAGTGCCAGTCTGCAGATTGATTCCTACTTTGTCTGTTCACATTAAAATGTTTAACTGGAAGATGCCAGATAAGTCCCTGAAAGAAGGAAGAATAGCCATTACTTAAATGGGCTGAAAAATGTTTTCTTTGTGACAGTAAGACCCCTGGGTGATGATGTGTGACTATCTTTTGAAATAAAGCACATGTCCATGTCATTAGTTTCAAAGGTATCCAGATGGCTTCTACTGAGGAATGTTAAATTCATTCACACGAGGATGTTTTTAACTGTTCATGGGCTAACATATCTTTGAGCTGAAATCATCCCTATTATATTGCAATATGGTTGAGGGCAGAGACAATAACATTTTCATCTTCATATCCCCAGTACATAGCACAGTGCATTTTGTAGGTATTTAATACATATTTCATTGAATGATTTAACTGAAGGTTAAGTATAAAATACATACAAGATACTGTCCTGTTTACATAAAAGGGACAGAAGTCTTTACTTATGGAAGTCATTAGTTAATTAATGCTTTTGGGTGTCATTGCTAGGCCTAAGGAATAGGGAGGTGATGGAGACCCTTCATCTGAAGTGAAGAAATGAAACATGTCAATAGAGACAAGTAGAATGACTGATGACTTCTCCCTTGGTACATTCAAAGATACTTGAGGTCTATTTACTCTAAACTAGTACATTTGCAAAGGGTACCACCAGCTCCCTTGGTCAGCTTCAGCATAAAACCACTTAGCCCCTAATATTTGCTGGTGGCCAGGTTCTTTGTCTTATAGTTTGTCCAACTGAAGGTGAAGCTTTATTTCTTTTCCTTGAAATCTCAAATCCAAATAACAAAATGTGTGTGTGTGTGTGTGTGTGTGTGTGTGTGTGTGTGAAGGGCGGGGTCAAGAATAGAGAAAGTTAAGGGAAGAGAGAAAAAAGGAAAAGAAGAAAAATGGCAACATATGGGACTGATAGAGTTTAAATAATTATCTTCTGTTTTGCTCAGCATTAACAGTGCCTACTGTTCCTTTGCAATACACTAATACATCCAAAACATGGGTCCTTAGAAGAGGTTAAGTAACTTGCCCCAGGTCACAGCCACAGTAAGTATCTGAGGCAGGATAAAAAGTTGAGATCTTCTGACACCAGGTACAACACTCCTGTGTTGTGATGTTGTTGATGCAATATGATCTTCACCAAGGTAAATTACAACCCCTCCAGGATGTAGTAGATGGACTTTGGGAGATGCTGTGGTCAAAAAATTAATCACTGTGCAACCAATCTGGTGATGAGCCCCTCTGAACTTGAGCATCAGACAATAGGCAAGTTTATTATGGGTCCCATCTTTCAACCAATCAATCAGCAAGCATTTACTAAGTGCCCAAGTATTCAGGGAAACAAACAAAAGTCTCTCTTCTTATAGAGCTTCCATTCTAGCACAAAAATAATATATACACATTTAGGGTATACAAAATAAATTCAAGATAATTATGAGAGGCACTAGCAATTTTCTGAAGGGTTCAGGAAAGATTTTATGTAGAAGGTAGTACTTGAACTGAGCTTTGAAGGAAATAAGCATTCTGGGAGGTAGAGATGAGGAAGGTGTTCATTCTAGGCATGCGGGACAGGCAATGGAAAGACACAGAGATGGGAGGAGAGTGTGAGAGCAGCTTGGTTGGATCAAGGAGTGCATGAAGAGAAGCAATATATATATATATACATATATATATACACATACATACATACATATACACACACACATACAATAAGCCTAGAAAATTAAGACTTTAATGATTTGTTAAAGTTTATACTCCATTGCAAAGCCTTTGAAAATCTTGGGTTAATTCCATGCTAAGAGGAAACATTCAGAAACATTCAGACTTAGTTCTTTACAATAAACTTTTTAAAACTCAGAATAGTCTCTGTCATCTTCCTGAAATATTGCAAAAACATATTTGTACGGATGTTGCCGGAGAAGAGAATCTTTCTGCAGTATTAACATTTAGTTAAGCAAAAGTAGACATTTAGGGCAGCAAGGTGGCACAGTGATGGAGTGGTTAGAATGCTGAGTGCTGCAAACTACTCCAGTATCTTTGCCAAGAAAACCCCAAATGGGGTCAAGAGTTCGACAGAACTGAAATGACTGAACAACAAAAAAGACACGTAAATGCTTAGCTTCCCCTTGCAGTACACATATAGTGTCATCTTTTGGCATTTATGAGTAATAGAGTGATAGAGACTTTAATGGCTTACCTAAAAAAGGTGGGGGGGAATGTTTCCTTCTCCCAGAGAGCTTCCAGGCCTGACATTTTTAAAAAATAAACTAAAAAAGCTATAAGAGAATGTCAGAGTTAGAAAGGACCTTAGAATAATCCTTTATCCTAGTTTTTCAGGTGAGGAAACTGAGTCCCAGTGAGATACAGCGATTGATTCAATGTCATATAGGAAATTGGTGGTAGAGTTGGAATTCTAACTCAGGTGTCTTGACTCTCAGACCAGGGCTGAATACTTGACTTTGTGACTCTATAAGATTTCACTTGATTAGATCTTTGTTGCTGCTGTTCAGTTGTGTCCAACTCTTCATGGCCCCATTTGGGATTTTCTTGGCAAAGATACTAGAGTAGTTTGCCATTTCCTGCTCCAGCTAATTTTACAGATGAGGAAACTGAGGCAAACAGGGTAAGTGACTTGCCCAGAGTCACATAACTAGTAAGTATCTGAGGCCAGATTTGAACAAATCTGAGTTTCCCTGACTCCAGGCTCAGCACCCTATCCACTGTGCCACCTAACCTAGATCTTACCTAATTTTAATCTGATTTGGAAATGCACGGGCAGGCTCTGGATTTTGTGCAGAGGGTACTCCCCTCATTGAGCTAAAAAACATGTTTCCATTTGCTCTCAACATATTTGAATCTTGTGGGTTTAGAATACTGAGTGTTTTACCAGTATTTTATCAGTTTTACCTGATCTCTGTAAAGAGAACCCTGGAATTCAGTGCCCAATCAGTTGGCTGGCTCATTTGTATATTAAAAATGTGTGTGGTCAAGCTCGATGGAGCCAAACATTGTTTTACCTCTACTTTAGGTCAAACATATAGGAGTTTCTGGGAGTTGTGAGCTAAGGACTGGCAGAAATAGTGGAAGTCCCAGGGATGGTGTGTATTACTAGGATTGAAGTAGCATGAATGACAGTACTGTACATTTATTATGTGCTTAATAAAACTAAAAATAGTTTTAGCATATGTTGGTTTTTTTTTTATTTTTCTGCGTTCTGCCTAAGTACAAATTACTTTCCTCACAATAACCCTCCAAGGCAGGTAAAGCATGATGCCCATTTTATAGATGAAGAAATTGAAATTCAAAGAGGTTAATGATTTGTCTGAGATCACATAGATAGTGAGCATTAGAGTTGGGATATGAATCTGTGTTTCTTGACTTAGGAGAGACAGTGTCATACAGTGGAAAGAGAAATGGCACCAGAATCAGAAAACCTGGGGTCAAATCCTATCTCTGATGCCTGCTACCTTTGTGATCTTCGGTAAGTCATCACTTCCCTGGGTCTCAGTTTCCTTAACTTGTAAAATGAGGGGAATAGACTCAATGGTCTCTGAGATCTCTTTCAGCTTCAGAGCTATTTGAGTCCAAGTTGTTTCTCAGTGTACTTGAGAACTTGGCATCCGGAAACAGCCAAAGGCCAGAAAACCCCATGCTTTTTTCCATTGTTTCCATTATTTGTCCCATCTTTTTAAATTCATTCTTTATGGGTATAAGCAGAATGAAAAAATTGCTACATTTGTTTAACATTAAGCCAATTTAAGGATCCAGAGAGCTGATTATTTTAAATAGCCATTTGGGCTATAGAACTGAATGTTCAAAGAAAAAGGAACAAACGTCAACAAAGTTTTATTGATATCTGGAGTCTAAATTACTCTGTGGTAAATGAGGTTTTGAGTCAATGAAGCAAAGTTTTCATGAGACTGATGAGTGAGTTGGGTGGAAAACAATACTTCATTGTCTGATGTGTGCAGTTCTATAAAAGAAGGTGTTGATTAATAAGCAGTCTTTATTTGTCCTGATTCCTTCTAAATTGATAATTGAAGTTTGCTTAAAAGGCTTCTCCAATAGGGTACTTCCAAATTACTTCTCCAAATTCTATAATATGAAAATATATAATATGTAAAAAATACGATAGCATGCTTGTATTGAAATCTTGTTTTGGGGGTCCTGTTGATTCCATATTATTCCCATTTCATAGTGTTCCAAATTGTTTCATAATGACAACGAAGTGACTAGCTCATGTTCCTTTGCTCTAAAGACTTTTTCAGTGTTTCAATCACCCGTCATTTAATCTGTGTGGATATTCCTATTGTGGTAGATCACATCTCCTTTGTGATGTAGTAGAATTCAATTCAACTAATATTTATTTGGCACCAGTAACACACTCTGCTGGCACTTTGGATACAAGAAAACGACAAAACAACACCTACCTTCAAAAAGGTGTTGAGAGCTGTGGTGGGCAAAAAAAAAAAATCATCTCCCTTCACCAAATGGCTGATGACTCTCTCCTAACTTAGCTCAGCTGGTCTTGAGACAATAGAAGACCCTATCACTGGGCTCTTACCTTTCTAACTCTGTAGGTCATGACAGAAATCCATTGTACAGTCTTCAAGAACACAAGGTTACTTCCACATCGAATGAGGCATCACAATAAGACTTTATTGCTGGGGTTCTCTCCTTTTTGTGTGTGCAATGGACTCCTATGGACCTCATTTTAGAATTGTGTTTTTAAATTAATAAAATGAAATACAGAGGATTACAAAGGAAATTAATTATATTGAAATACAATGTCAAAATATTAACAGACAAACAAGTTCACAGACCCTAGATTAAGAATACCTGCTTTAGTGGAAGACTAAAAACAGTTTTAGCATATGTTGGTTTTTTTTTATTTTTCTGCGTTCTGCCTAGCATCTTAAACCTCCTTTTCAGTGTGACAAAACAAGCAAACAGACAACCTAGCTAATGCCTAGCACAGGGCCCTGAATATAGTATATGTTTGAAAATGTGTTTTATTAATGATGAATATGAAAGTTGCCTAACTTTGGGAATGAAAACATACTACAGAATCAATTTAAACCTTTTTCAGGAAAGGTGTTTTGTGAGTTGCAAATGTAGAATAACATAGGGACAGATTAATAAAATCATAGAATCTCAGAGTTGGAAGTGACATTAGAGGTCATCTACTTCATCTACCCCCCCCCCCCATATACACACACAAACGGATGGATTCCTTCTAAGAACAGGGGTTCTTTACCTTTATGGTATCACGAATCCCGTTAGCAGTCTGGTGAAGTCTTTGGATGGCTTCTCAGAATAGTGTTTTTCATAACACAAAAATGTGTTATAAACCATTATATTGACCCAATTATATTGGAATACAATTATATTTAGGAACCAATTATATTGGAAATCAGTTATATTGAAAGATAATTATCTATGTATCTATATATGTATCTAAAGGTCACAGACATCAGGTTAAGAAACCCTTTTCTATGGTATCCTCAGTAAGAAGTTATTCAACCTCTGACCTCCTCTAATGACAGGGAATTCACTATGCTGAGTGAAGTATCAAAGGGAATTATTTCAGACAGTCTCAATTGAATGTCTGACATTCTAAACTGCTTATTTAATCTCCTTTTTTATAATGACTTCATTGCTATTTACTTATTACTTTTAAACTTATGTGTCCATGTTGACAGACCCTGCCAACATTACTGTTCTTTGCTGGCATCTGAGTTTATTACTCCTAAACTGAAAGAATAGAATCCTGAGATTGGAGCTGGGACTTTAAAGATCACCTAGTCCAAACTCCTCATTTTACCTTTGAGGAAACTGTCACCCCAAACTAGATTATGGTAACTTTGGGGAGGATTTTACAGGAGGAAAAATCACTTTATTTTCAGACTTTTTCCCTCCACTATTTTTAGTATATCTTCCAATGGAAGCACTTGTCTTTTTCACATACTTAGCCCTTACCAGCCATGCCTTGATGCAAAGAATAGTCTCAGATGGGCCTTTTCCTGAACTTGAAGATACACAGTAAACACAGACAATTCCTAAATAACGTTTTCTGCTATTTTCCCTTGAGATACCAGCAGGGCGTCATAAACACATGCAAATTAGTGCAGGTAACCAGCATTTTGAGACCAAGGTATGGATACTGCTTTGCTATTACCACTGTTGTACCTGCCCCCTTCCCTCTCTTACTTCCCCCTTGAAAACTGCATTTACCTAATTGCAGGAGCTAAACTTAATACACCAGGAATATTAACATCGCTTCCTCTCCTTAAATAACATCTGAACAAGTATGTACAGAAATGCATTTCATGATTTCCACTCCATTTCCCTCTATCAATTGTCCCCATCATTTAGTCAATTAGCATTTAGTAAGTACCTGCTTTGTATCAGGCACTGTGCTAAGCACCAGTGATACAAAAAAAAAATAAAAGGCAAAAGACAGTCCTTACCCTCAAGGAGTTTACAGACTAATGGAGAGACAACATGAAAACAACTATGTACATAGATAAATTGGAGGTTATCAACAGAGGAAAGGCACTAGAACTAAGGGGGATCAGGAGTAGCATTTTCTGGAAGATAAGACTTTAATTGAGAATTGAAGGAATCCAGGGAAGGTAAGAGGTGGGGATGAAAAGGAAAAAAAAATCCAGACCTGAGGAATAGCCAGGGAAAATGCTTGGAGTAGGGAAATGGGGTATCTTGTGTGAGAAAAAGAAAGAAAGCCCTTCTCGGAGCTCACATGGTATTTTTCATCTCTGTTATGCACTTGTATACTTTTAAAATGCAAGTTCCTTGTGTGTCTCTTATATTCCCCTCCTAAGTTGTAAGCTCCATATGAGGGCAGGAATTGTGTCTCACCTAAACTTTGCATCTCTCTGAACATACATATGGTAAGAACTTAATAAATATTTCATGAAATCCATGATCTAAAAACTCGGATGACCTCAGAGGTCACCTAGTTCAACTTATAATACAAGTTCAGGGATATCCTCTAATAACAACCTAGACAGGTAATCATTTAGCATATTTTGAAGACTTATATTGAGGGGAACTCCCTACCTTCAAGGCAGCCCATTCTCATTTTTGACAGCTCTAATCATTAGGAAGATTTTCATTTATAGAACTGAAAACTGTCTCTCTTTAGCTTCTGTCCATAGCTCCTAGCTCTGCCTTCTGGAGCCAAGCAAAACAAATCTAATCCCTCTTCCGTGAAACAGCCTTTCAAATACTTGAGGACAGATAATTTTCCTCTTGTCTTCTCCTCCAGGCTAAATATCCCTAGTTGCTTTAACAAATACTCCTGCAGCATGGTGTCCAGTCCCCTCATTATCCTGATCATCCTTCTTTGGATATCCTCTGTCTTATCAATGTCTTTCCTAAAAATGTAGTGTTTGGAATTGAGTCAAGATGTTGTATGACAAGGGAAGAGTAGCTTGGAATTTTGACTTTCTTTCTAGAAATTATTATCTAGAAATACAGCCTGAGGTCACACTAGCTGTTTTGGCTGCCCCATCACACCATTAACTCATATTGAACATGCTGTCAACCCTATGACATTCCATTCACAAGGAATAGGCAAAAAGCCTTAAACTATTTCTTTCACATGAACCGTCTTGCTACATTTCCCCCACTCTGCACTTGTACAGATTTCTAAAATTAAAGAAAATAACCCAACATATGTGGCTATTAAATTTTTTCTATGTCTTAAAATGTCCAGCTCAAGTGACTCTGTGGTATGCAGGTGATCCTGGGTTCTTAGCCACATGTCAACTCCAGAAGGTTCTACCAAGCTGAAAAAGCTTTGAATACTACCCTAATGACAAATGGTGTATTCTACCTGAGTCCTAACCTAGCTATGTAGAAAACTGCCCAGCTAAAGTGAAAAGCAAGTTGGGTACTAGGTGATAATTCTTTGTCAATGACAACACATGCAAAGAAAATAACAAAGGACAATAAGATGAGTTTAGAATTGAATAGCAGGAAAAGAGTATGTTACATTGATTTTATGAAATGGCATATTTCCAATGAAACCTAAGCTACTCATTACACAAAAGCCTACCTTTTTAATACTAATATTTTCCCAGTGACTTCATATGGCTGTGAACCATGGAATTCCACAGTCTCTGAAGAATCAAAATTGTGGGTGACCCGAAGAGCAATGGAAAAAAAATGATTGGTAGCCGTAAGTAGACTAGAGCAAATCACCAAATGTAACTTGCATTTTAGAAATGGCATTAAGTCAAGGATAAGTATGAAAGGAAAAAGGATATTTGTGGTTTGTGTACTGAGACTGATTAACAGCCCAAAGGCTGCAGTGGTTCCCAATAACTATTAAAAGAACCAGAAAAGGAACTCCAGTGAATTAGGTGGATTCTCTATGGAAGGTGTTCTGAAAAACATGGACAAAAATATCAGTGAATAAGAAGGTGTAGAGGGCTGTAATGGAGGAAGTCATCAAACCTATGAAAACATAGATTTGTAAAATGATTCAATCTGGCAGACATTTCTTAAACTCTGCTCTCTTTTTTGGTGACTCCTTCTCTAGGACTGCTTTTTCAGAAGGGGCTCCAATCACGTTCACTTCACTCCTGGCTAGATCCACTATATGGACTTTTTCTTCACCTCTTCACCAACCACCTTTCTCCCTTTCATGGTTTCCCTGTATGTACTGTCTTCCCTCATTAGAATGTAAGGTCTTTGAGGATTGGGACACCATTGTTTGCTTGCATTTGTATTTCCAGCAGTTGTCACAGTACCTGGAACATAGTACGCATTTAATAAATGTTCTTTGTATCTATTTATCTATGTGCAAAGCAATGTGCTTTGCTAGGTGCCAGAAATACAAAGACAATCTCTGCCTTTTAGGAGTTTGCTGGACTCACAACAGCTCCCTAGGGATATCCACTATTTTTAAACATCCATCAGAGAACTATGCTCATTAATCCTTATCATTCCATTGCATCTCTTTTTCTTTTAGTCTTTGTCCAGTTTATTTTGGATCCTAAGTTCCTGCCTAGGCAAATCTGCAAGTATATTGCGAGGAGTATTGTCTCCTGGGTCTAAGGTTTGGTGGGTGAAACATTCCATTTTTACATAATTAGATTTTGGGTACTGTGACTCATCATACTGGGGATATGCATCCCTCAGGTAGGAGAGCATTGAATCTCAACTGATACCAAAAACACCCACTGGGCCAACATAACACATACTTTTTCCTGTTTTATTATTTAAAGGAAGCAGGTAAAAATTTTAATTATTAAATTCACTTTGCTAAATTGGAAGTTCCTCTTGTTGAATCAAATAGCTTGCCTGAAACTGGTATTCAGTTTCATAAATTTTTTGTATCTTGTCCTTGAAATATAAAATTGCCCATCTCATTCCACAGATGTTATTTCCTTTTTAATCAGAAACTATCCTTCATGTCCTGGTGTTATTATGGCAGCTTTTGACATCTGTTTATTTAATGATCTTGAAAGATGTGTGCTTTTCACATACCCTCTACAGAGTATACAAGTCAGGAAAATTCATATACTAAGTTAAGTTGTGACTTTCTAATGCTGAAGGGAGCAAACGTAACCACACTCTGTATTTTAAGAACAAAAGCTGAATTCCCTTCTATTCCTAGTTCTGTTTTAACTCTTTTCATAGGAGTTGGAATTCAAAGGGTCTCAAAGATCCTCTAGTCCAATAATCTCAGTTTACATAAAAACAAAACAAAACAAGATTAGGTTTTTGAATAATAATAAGGAAAAGGAAGTCAATAAAACTTATTAAGTGCCTATCATGTGCTAGGCACTGGGCTAAGCTCTGAGGATACAAAGAAAAAAAAAAAACAAACCCAAACAAACAAAAAACAGTCCCTGCTCTCAAGGGGCTTACAATCTAATGGCAGAGACAACATGCAAACAACGATGTACAAAGGAACTATATACAGGTTAAATTAGACATAATCAACAGAAAAAAACACTAAAATTAAGAAAGATTGGGAAAAGCTTACAGTACAAGGTACAATTTTTGCTGAGGCTTGAAAGAAGTCAGGGATACCAGGCAGAGATAAGGAGAGAGAGCATTCCAGGCGTGAGGGGCAGCCAGAGAAAATGCCTGGAGCCAAGAGATGGAGTGTTTTGTTTGTGGAATAGCCAGGAGGCCAGGGCTGCTGAATCCAAGAGTCCCTAGCAGGAAGTGTAAAAGGAGTGATTAGAAGGATTCAGAATCAATTGATGGCCCAGACCCAAATGATTCAATGTTAACTTGGAAGGAGGTCTCTAATAGAATTCCTAAGGTTCTGTTCTATCACTTTTAACATTGATTTTGTTGAAGGCATAAATGGTGTAATTAACACATTTGCAGATGACAATTAGCAAATATGTTAGATGATAGAATCTGGATTCCCAAAAGATGCTGATATCCTAGCACGTTGAGATTAATATAATAGGATGACATTTTAATAGAGATAAATGTAAATTCTTACTCTTTTTAAAAAAATAAACTTCAAAAGTACATGATGGGTGAGGCATTGTTAGGTAGCAACTCATCTGAAAAGAATCTGAAGGTTTCAGTGGACTGCAAGTTTAGTATGAATCAATAATGTGATACACTGTTTTACATCTCCTGTCTAATGTCCGGCATTTATCATGGTGCCATGCATAAAGTTGGCATTTAACAAATGCTTATTGAATTGAACAAAATATGACAGCCACAAAAGTTAATGTTAGACTGTATCAAGAGGCACAGTGTATAAAACTAGGAGGGAAACTAGGGAGATACTGAGAACACCTGCAGAAGAATGTGACCTAGATGGTGAAGGACATTGAAATCATGCTGTGGAAAGATTGGTTGAAGGAGCTAAGGATGCTTAGCCTAGAGGGGAGGGAAAGAGAAGAGAATAAGCATCTATTAAGCGCCTACTATATGCCAGGGATTTTACAAATGTCTCATGTGATCCTCATAACAACTCTTTGAGATTGATGCTATTACTATCCCCATTTTACAATTAAGGGAACTAAGGCAGATAGAAGTTAAATGTCTTTCCCAAGATCACACAGCTAGTAAGTATCTGAGGTCAAATTTAACTTAGGTCTTTCTGACTCCAGACCTAGTGCTCTATCCACTCTAGCTGCCTATGGAAAAGAGAAGACTTGTAGGGGCAAGATAGGTAATATATTTGAAGGGATATCATTTAATGGAGGGATTTGATTTCTTCTGCTTGGCCTCAGAGCACAGAATAATGGGTGGAAACTGCAGAGAGACAGATTTAATCTTTTTTTTGAGATTTTTCATTTTTTTTACTTCTTTATTAATTTTTAACATACTTTTCATTTTAAATTTTGAGTTCCAGACTCCCTTTCTCTCTTTCCTCCACCACACACCAAGAAGGCAAGCAATATATCAATTAATATACATGGGAAATCATGCAAAACATTTCCGTATTAGCCATATTGCAAAAAAAAGCAAAAAAGTGAGAAAATGATACTTCAGTTCGCACTTAGAGTTCATCAGTTTGCTCTCTCTGGAGGTGGATAGCATTTTTTCATTATGAGTCCTTTGGAACTGTCTTGGATCACTATATTGATCAGAGTAGCCAAGTCTTTCATATTTGATCATCATTACAACATTCCTCACTTCACTTTGTATTGATGCATACAGGTCTTGCCATGTTTTTTTCTTAAACTACCTCCCTCATCATTTCTTGTGGCACAATAGTACTCGTTACAATCATGTGCCACAACTTGTTCAGCCATTCCCCAATGATGAACATTCCTTCAATTTCCAGTTCTTTGCCACCACAAAAAGAATTCCTATAACTATTTTTGTACATATAGGTCCTTTTCCTTTTCCTTTTATCTTTTTTGAGGCATAGACCTGGTGGTGGTATTGCTGGATCAAGGGAGTATGCATAGTTTCGTAGCCCTTTGAGCTTAGTTCCAAAGTATTCTCCAGAATGGTTGGATCAGTTTATTACTTCACCAAAAGCTTATTAATGTTCCTATTTTCTCTCATTCCCTCCAGCTTTTGTTACTTCTGATAGGTATGAGGTGATACCTTAGAGTTGTTTTAATTTGCCTTTTTCTAATCAATAGTGACTTAGAGCATTTTAGAATATGACTATAGATAGCTTTGATTTCTTCTTCTAAAAATTGCCTTTTCATATCCTTGGACCACTTATCGATTGCGAAATGGCTCTTATTTTTTTATAAATTGGACTCATTTCTCTATATATTTGAGAAATGAGGTCTTTATCAGAGAAAGCTGCTGTAAAATTTTTGATATTACTTCATCATCTATGATACCTTTTAGCAAAATGTAGTTTCCCTGATTATCCCCCCCCATTTCTCCCTCCATTATAAAAGATTTTCCTTGCCCACCTTCTTTATGTGAAAAAATTAGTCCTATTCTACTTATCCCTTCCCCCTTCTCCCAGTGCATTCCTTTGTCTCACCCTTCATTTTTTTTTTAGAGAACATCCCCACACAATCGACTCACACTCATGCCCCCTGCCTATGCAGATTCCTTCTAACTGAACTAATAAAGATAAAATCCTTAGGAGTTACATGTATCATCTTCCCACAAAGGAATGTAAAGAGTTTAACTCAATTGAGTCCCTTGTGATTACTCTTTCATGTTTACCTTTTTATGCTTTTCTTGAGTCTTGTGTTTGAATGTCAAATTTTCTATTCAGCTCTGGTCTTTTCATTAAGAATGCTGGAAAGTCATCGACTTCACTAAATATCCAATTTTTTTTACCTTGAAGGATTATACTCAGTTTTGTTGGGTAGGTTATTCTTGGTTGTGATATTTGCTCCTTTGCCCTCCAGAATATCATATTGCAAGCCCTACTCTTCTTTAATATGCAAGCTGCTAAATCTTTTGTGATCCTGACTGTAGTTCCTTGATATTTCATTTCTTCATTTATGGCTATTTGCAATATCTTCTCCTTGATCTAGGAGCTCTGAAATTTGGCTATAATATTCCTGGGAGTTTTCATTTTGAGATCTCTTTCTGGAGGTGATTAGTGGATTCTTTCAATTTCTGTTTCACCCTCTGTGTCTAAGATATTTGGGCAATTTTATTTGACAATTTCTTGAAAGATGATGTCTGGGCTCTTTTTTTGAATCATGGTTCAGGTAGTCCAACAATTCTTCAATTATCTCTCTTCAATCTATATTCTAGGTCAGTTGTGTTTCTGATGAGATATTTCACATTTTCTTCTATTTTTTCATTCTTTTGACTTTGTTTTATTATTTCTTAAAGTCACACAGAGTCATTAGCTTCCACTTACCCCATTCTAATTTTAAGAAATTATTTTCTTCAGTGAGCTTTTGTACCTCTTCTTGCCTTTGGCCAACTTTGCTTATAAGAGAGTTCTTTTCTTCAGTAAAATTTTGTGTCTCTTTTACTGCTTTTTAAGGCATTTATGTTTTTAAGGTAATATTTTCTATTTCAGCTATTTCCATTTTTGATATTTCTATTTCATCAATTCTATCAGAATTTCTGTTTCAGCTATTATGTTTTTAAGGAGATATTTTCTTCAGTACTTTTTTTTTGTGGAGACAGATTTAATCTTGATGTTAAAATTTTTTTTAAGTTCCCAACAAATGGAGTCATTCAAAAGTGGAATGGATTGCCTCACAGGACAGCAAGTTCTTTCTTACTATGAGTCTTCAAGCCAAAACTAGATGATCATTTGTAGGGTATTTTATAGAGGGGATTCATGTTCAGATTAATATTGAACTAAGTGGCCTCAGAGACAAGACGAGTTGACCTTCTGGTGAAATGACTCTCTTACCCTAGGGTGAATACCAGACATAGACACAGTGCAATAACTTCCTTCATTCCTGGCTGCTTTCCAATGGGTCAGCATGGCAGAAGAACACAAGCATATCACTCCAAAGGAAGACTCTCTGTAATAGGGAGCAGCTATGGGTCAGTTTCTCACTTGGGTCAGACTCTCTATCTACAGCTAACCTTAACTTGGCCAAAGGCATTAAGTTTGGGAGCAATGTAACAACCTCTAGTGTGAGGGACTGTCTGATGTTGGCAGCTACCAGGTTGGGTGCTGTGGCAAGGGTAAGGT